>NC_081437.1:17592106-17892106 GCF_949786415.1 Peromyscus eremicus | reverse complement strand
CCTAGTGGACAAATGTTACAGTCGATGAAGCTGATGGTGATTACTACTGATAAGGAAAGAGATTGAAGGAAATCCAGAAGGTGGCTAAGCAAAGTGGATATTTTTGTAGTCATGACCTAAGTTTATGATGGAGGGCAAAGAAGAGAAATGGGTGTTTACTGACTGTCTGCTAAATCCAAGGCTAATGAGGACTGTGCAGGTAAGCCCAGCCATCCTGTGATGGTCTGAGTTATTTATCATATTTTCAGATTGCGGAATGTGATTCTGAGATGGTTATGAAGATCGTGTGGCTGGACAATAGGATATTCCAGTCTGTCATTGCAGCAGACCTTAAGTAAAATTGTGTTTCTCTATCCCTGCAAATGAATCCCCTCTCTCACTCAAAAGAACTGTGTGGCCTTCTACAGTGCACCAGTTCAGGTAGTGAGTTAACAAAGCATGGTATAATACAGAGAGACAGAGCAGGGTTGGAATTTTAATTAGATAAATTGTGCTGTATTATTATCATTGTCAGATTCAATAAATCTATGTTTCTGGTTTTCTTTATCCATTTTCTAAGAAAAAGAACACATTTCCTTTCATTTAACTGGTGTTCTCTTTCTGTAATGAAATCTTTAACTGTGTATTCATGAGTGTTATAGTCATACATTTGCATATTCTAGTACCCAAAGGAGTCCTGGGAATTTCAAATTTAATATAAAATGAATTTTGGAATAGAGTCTATCTAATACTTATGCCTCTAGACATTCTCTGGAGAGTTTCAAGTGAAAAAAAAAGTTTCTCAAAGCTTCCAAACACATCTAAGAAATGAAATCCTGTTGACAAATACTTTGGCTGAATGCCATTAGCTAAAACTTCGGCTAGCAAATTTTATTGAAGTTTTATGGGAAATAAAAAGCAATTCCATTAAAACAACAGCAACAACTAAACTAATTCCAGGTAGATGTTAAAGACTCTGCTTAGAAAAGAGAGTGTTCTCATCAGTTATTGCTTTTGTAATGGTAGAGTGTGCATAATGACATTTTCTTGCATCTAGCCTCTCTTCTAGGCAGTGAAACATCTCCATGGATATATTTGCCAACATAATAACTGGCGAACTCTTTGTTTTATTTGAGAGATAACATTTGCAATTGCTGGTGAGATCTGGAAAGATCTACTAGATGGGGGAGGCAGCCTAACAGCATCCTAAGTGTAAAGGCTTTTCTGGCTATCCTGGTGGAGCATCTTGTATGCTCACTCAGTTTTCCAGAGCATATTTACCAGTTTTCAATGCAGTTGTAAAAGATGGGGTCTTATCCAAAGTAGCTTTACAGTTACAAAACTCTGTGTGGTTGAGAGATTAATTTTTTTCTTGTTTTACAGAGATGTACTACTGAACACAGGACTGGCTAAGGACCACTGTAGGAAGGATGGAACTTATGTCTTATGCATTTTCTTGTAATCAACTAAATGTATAGACTCTGAATTTTGGGTCTAACTAAGTATGAAGTAAACATTTTTTTTTATGACACTGCTATGGTTTGGATATGGTCCCAATGACCTTCAAATTTAATCTAACCAGTGCATAAGGATGGGGCCTTTGGGTTAGACAAGGTCATTAGAGTGGATCTCTGTGACTTAATATTGTGGGGGTCGTTTCATATAAAGGGGAGAGAGATTAAATGGAGACATGCATTCACACACTTCCCATCTTTTACCACGTGATGTCTGATGTCACCCTGGAGTTCTGCCAAACAAGAAAGTCATCCATCTAATGCAGCACATTGTCTTGGCACCTCCAGAACTATGCACCAAACAATCCTCTTTTCTCTATAAAACAAGCTTGCTTCAGGTGCCCAATTAGAACGAGGAATGGAATAAATTTACACAGAATTCTATCAATCACTTCTCTATTTTTTAAAATGAATCAGAGGCTTCAGGTACTCAAAATTGAGAGATGTCTTCGATGGGAGTTCATGAGATCCTGTTTTATGCAGAGTGTGTAGTTATTTCTTTCAGTACTATTATTTTTATTTTGCCGGACACATTTGATGTTGCCAGTGGCTAAGAAATGCTAGAGTTTGGAGGACAATAGCTCACAAGATTGAATGATCAATTTTAGAGTTATTTTTAGGCTGTAACATAGAAGCTGGAAAGATCTTCCAAAGAGTAGATATCTGTGTGAAGATCCATGTGTGGGACTCAGGCATAAAAAAGTCACAGTTACGATCTTGTGGGATATAAAATTCATTTTGAAAAATCCCAGAGAAAAGGTCTTCTTAAGACACACTATTTGAAGGGCTGGTGACATCTTACTTGGCACAGAGCCTTTCCCATCTGGGGAAAGAACTCAGGTATTTTGTTATAGTTGCAAGGTATGAGCCTCTGCATATCCTTACCAATGCTTACTACTGTCTGTTTCTGAACTGCCAGTCATCCCAGGAGATGTGACAGAGCAGCTCATCATGGCTTTGATTTGTATTGCTCTAGTGACTAATCAGAGTGAACATATTTCTGTGTCCAGATTTTCTCTAGGTTTTTAGCCCTGTTTGGCTTTACAGCATGTGGTTTATCTGGGTATTGGGGCTAATTTTTAACCTAGTCATCTGCTACTATCTTCACATCATATTCAGCAAATCAGTGACAAAACCCTGCCTTAGTATATAAGGAAGCTTTCTATAACCATAACAAAACACCTAGGATAACTAACTTATAAAGAGATGGGGCTTATATGGGCATATTTATTTATGGTTTTGGGGATTCCGGTAAAAGACTTAGTGAACTCGGCATTTTGGGTTCAGAACGAGGGCAGCAAATGAAGACAAAGTTAAGGTTGGGGAGGTAACTGCTCACTTTGTGAATGAGGGAGAAGAAAAGAAGTGGAGAAGAACAGAATCCTAAAATCCTCATGGGAAAAACCGAAGGGTTTCCTATTAGTCCCCATCTCTTTTCTCCCCCAGTTTGTTTTGTATTGAAACCATTATTACCACATAGCCCAGGCTGGCCTCATACTTGTGATCTTCCAGCCTCAGCCTTCCTCTCTACAGATGGAATCATAGATATGTCCTTCTATGTCTAGTATAGGCCTCACCCCTTAACAACTGAGGAATTCAGAGAGCAGCAGAAATGGTCTTCTCTGGGGAAGAGGCTATCCTGTCCTCCATTGGTTATCTAATATCAAGTGGTCAGCTCTGAAATAATATACATACAGATAGTACTATATGGACTGAGCAGATTGCATTTAGGAATATGTGTAATTTAATATACATATTACACATTTTAATTCTTGTCAGAGTGACTATTCCTTGGAAAGTGCTTAGGGAAACAATGACTGGAGGCCCTTGATAAGATAAGAGAGCTCTGGGACTCTGAAGGCCAGAACAATTATTTTTAACTATGTAGGTGGGAAGGGAATCAGAAAAAACTTTCATGCAATGAGAGACAGGTAATGAAATATGGAAGCAGTATGAATAATAACTGGAGTATGGAATTGCTATTGTAATTCCTGCAAATGCTGAAATTGTAGTAATTTAGACCTTTAAATTTGGATATAATGTCAATATGATGGAAAATGCAAAATTGCTGGGGTCTAGACCTCTCAATTTTCAATCTGGTCTTTGTCTTTTAGTAGCTGTCTATTCTTTCATGAACACTTTAACCTTTCTGTGGGCCCTACAGTTCACCAGGGCAACTGGCATGGTCTAAGAATTAAATGAGTTCACGGATATAAAATACATGGACAAATGCTTCAGGAGAGGGTTTTTCAGACTTAACATAGTTGGTGTTTTTGGCCACTTGATTCTCTGTTGTAAGGAGTTGTTCTAGGACCTTTGGTGCTTACCATCTAGTGTGGCAGTCTCCTACTTTCCAAGCTGTCACAGCCAAAAATGGTTTCAGAATCGGCAAGATGACTCATTGAGTAAAGTCTCTTTGCTGCCAAACCTGATGACACAAATTCAGTGCCTGGGACACAGAATGTGAATGAAGAGAACTGATTTTTACTAGCTACCTTATGATAGACAGACTCCTGCCATGGCACCTGAACTTGTACACTCACGCATGCATGCACGCACGCATGCATGCACGTACTCATGCACGCACTCATGCATGTGCAATCAAAAAAATGCAATTAAAACAGAAATCTTCAGACACTACCAAGTCCAATTGGGGAACAAAGTCATCCTTGGCATAGTGATGAAACCATGAAGAACGTAGTTTTTTAAGTGTTGCTTTTGCTGACAGGAAGCTTACACAGAATGTTTGCTCTTCTCTGAGTCAAGAGTAGCTTCTGCACACTCTGGTTCCTTGGATGGTGGTCTTCCTTTCTACCATTTGTCTTGCTGACTGCTCCAGATCAGATGAGAAATGCATGGCAAAGGGAAATTACCCATAGTGGAAGAGGGCACCCAAAGACTGGTATACACTAACCATGGGAAATTAATGAAGAGTAAATTATGTGTATTCACATGTATATATTTCAGTTAGAAGGTAAAGGAAAAGGAATTCTTTGTATGGTTATGAAATGGCCGTATGACACCAACAACACCCAGTCTTTATGACAGATGAGTTCTGATGGATGGGTAGAACGTCCGAGCTTTTACAGACCCAGGGTAGGCTGTAATTAAAGCTATTGGGATTTTAAAAACGTAATTGGCAGGTTTTATTCCTGGACATTTGCCCTTCAGTTTCATGTGTTGGCAAAGGGATAATAAATATCGATGATTTAGCCCTTTTCAACTGCCACTGTCACGTGAATTTATGAGAACCAGAGGGAATTCACTCCCTGGAAAAGGACAGTAGCATGCTTGGCTGTGGATAGCACAATCTTTCCTTATCATTTAGTAACAAGCCATTTTAATTTGCATTTGATAATTTTCTTTATCTTCTGTTTCATATGTTTCCTGAGAATAAGTTCTTTGTAGAATAAATAAAAAAGCAAAGTTATGCCAAATTATCTAACATTAATAATACAGGAGAAAGAGTCAAAATTTGGATTTGGAGATCTACCATGTTTTCCCTTTCTCATAAATTCCCTGCAGTGTGGACCCTGACAGCCTCGGTAGTTTTGACCACTGTCTCTGAGTTCCGACATTATGAAATATGAAACACTAAAATGAGTGACATCCATGCTGCTATTTCAAACCTTCTGTGATCTTGAAGGGGAACCTCTGTTTACAGTACTGCATTTAAGCTGAAGGAAATGGTGAGTTTTCCATCATCATAAGAAAACCTGTAAGGCAGCAGACTGAGCAATGCATTTATATTTCCCCATATAAATGGTCATTCCTTGGTTATACAAATCTTATCATAGCAATGACAGTCAAGGGCCTCTCCATATTCAAGCATGAAAAAAAATCTATAAAATTATATTCAATTGGTTAGCAGTCTGTGTCTGAGCTTTAAAAGGCTCACATTTCTTGCTGTGTTCAGAGAAGCAGTTTTTAAAATGATTATGATATAGGAAGCACTTGATCTATGTATGACTTCTAAAATGTGGGCTAAACTGATTAATGTGTTCAATTTATTAAAATGCAGCTCAAAACTTACTCTCTGGATTTGTTTGATTGCAAGTAGTTATTTTCCCCCCTCAGAAATATCAATATATCTCTTCTTATCACAGGAATGAATTTCAGGTGGGTAGGACCGAGATTATAGATTTATCACAAATGAAATAAATCTAACAAAGAATTTACATTTTAAAAAGGTATATATCAATGAGACATAACTCACTTTGTCCAAATAATTATTGATTAGTGTTTATTTATTCCTTGAGTATCACAATAAACTCAAGCGTTTATGCCAGTGTTTATTCATTCAATTATAAGTAAAACAAATTCAATTTCTTCAGGATTTAATTTCAAGTTTAACATCAGCTTAATGTGGCTTAAGTAAATTTTCACTTTTTAACTGGAAGCACAAAGAAAAATGTTTTTTTGTTAGTTGTAAGTGCACTGGATGGAAATAACGTAAAGACCGAGGGTTAGAAGAAGCTGAGAAAGAGCTAAAGCTTACTTCTAAAACTGGGTAGCTTCGGTGTTAAGTGAGCTTGCTGTTCTTCTAGAGAACCTGAGTTCAGTTACCAGCACCCAACAGTGGCTCACAACTTCCTGTATCTCCAATTCTAGGGAATCTGATGCTCCCTCTGGCCTCTATTGGCACCTGTACACAGGTGTGCATGCACATATGCCTACATAAATATAAAATAAGTATTTAAAAGTAAAGGCTACATGAGTAGCTGAGTGGAAGGAGATATCAATAATTAAGGTAATAGTTTGACCTTGGGATTTATGGATTAAATGAATGATTCCTTTCTTCCATGTGCCTTTGATCCTGAAGATGTAATTTCTTGTTTACAGATCTGCCTTCCTCCTCCTCCTTTGTTTCATCCTCTTCATCCGCTGTTAGAGGGCATTAGGTTGGTCTCATGGTGAAATGAGAGAAAGTGAGAATTTGACATTTTAGGTACCCCAATGAGGTGATATTGTGTTCCCCAATATATTGTGCACCTTAATAAACTTATCTGGGTTCAGAGAACAGAACAGCCACTAGATATAGAGGCCAGAAAATGGTGGCACACACACCTTTAATCCTAGCATTCAGGAGGCAGAGATCCATCTGGATCTCTGAGTTCAAAGCCACACTGGAAACCACCAGCCATGGTGACACACACCTTTAATCCCAGGAAGTGATGGCAGGAAGCAGAAAGGTATATAAGGCGTGAGGACCAGAAACTAGAGCCTGGTTAAGCTTTTAGGCTTTTAGCAGCAGTTCAGCTGAGATTCATTCTGGATGAGGACTCAGAGGCTTCCAGTCTGAGGAAACAGGATCAGCTGAGGAACTGGTGAGGTGAGGTTAGCTGTGGCTTGTTTTGTTTCTCTGATCTTTCAGCTTTCACCCCAATACCTGGCTCTGAGTTCATTTCTTATTTAATAAGACTGTTTAGAAATTCGTCTACACCCCCATTGAGATTTATTTAGGACTGCTCAGCTGATTATTTTGGAGTTCCTGGAATGGCAACCTTGATCAGATTCTTGCATTGAGATTCATTTAGGACTGCTCAGCTGATTATTTTGGAGTTCTTGGAATGGCAACCTTGATCAGATTCACATGAATTAAAAATGTTGAATATTCTTGGTCTTAGGGGCCAGGAAGGAACAATCGATCTATCTGTCTGTCTATCTATCTATCTATCTATCTATCTATCTATCTATCTATCTAACTATATCTGAAGAATTGATTTATTTGTCATTTATTTTAGCTGAACATTATGTATGTCACTTTATGTATGAAGCTGATAATGTTGTCTGTATATCAATGAGTCAGAAAATACACCTGAAGAGATGCTCTAGCACTAGAACAGCTGAGCCTCATATTCACCCAGATTCAATACATAGAGACCTGTACTAAGTAGTCCTCATCTACAATTTGTTTATCAGCTATTATGGTCTCAAGCTAGCAGACAATGGAATCTAATACTCATGGAGCATGGTGATAAACATCAGGGAAATAAGAAATGCTGTTGGAGCTGAGTGAGGAGCAAGTGTATTTACTCAATGGGGACACAGGAATATCTTCCTGTGAAAGCACACATTTGAGATCAGTTCCCAAGAAACAAAACAATATTTATAGACTGAGATGGAGGCTGGGGTGTGGCAGAAGAAAGAAAGGGCTCAGCTAAATTCACCAATACAAGAAAATACCGTCACTGTCTTAAAAAACCTTACGGAGGTTTGAATGCAAAAGTTCCAAGCTTTCTGAGCAAATCATTGAGCTCTGTGGTATTCTTCTTTGTGAGATCTGAGGTGTCAAAAATGGTAAGGTCAAAATCTTCTTCAGTTAGAGGGTGGGAGTTGGTTAGATTTCCATTCAGCAAGGGGGAAAAAACCAAGAAAAGAATAAGAACAAATGTCAGTACCGAGGTAAGTACCATATGACATAACAAATCGTAATATGAAATTGCATGTGTATTCAGCATATTTATAAACTTAAAAATGCATATTGGAAACTAAAAAAGTCAACAAAAATGAATTTTTTCTCCGATTCAGGGAAGGGATTTATTATTTCAGCAAGAAGGAATCTCTTGGAAAGTTGCCTATTGACTTATCTATCCATCTATAACCAAGATAGGATCCATTTGAGGACTATGTCCTGAAAAGTATGATGTGAGATCTACAAGTGCTATAAATTCTACAAGCAGCTCTGTTGTGGCCATCCCAGCATGTCAGCAGAAACAAACCTGTGAGCTCAGATAAACTTAGAGAAAAGTCTCGTGAAGACTTTCCCTCTACCAGGACTGAACTTTTGAAGTCGCTATAAGTGGCCACCAGTAAGTATGAAGGACTATTGGATGGCAATAGTGCACCAACCTTGTGCTCTAGTGTATTAATGGACTGCCATTGTAGACGTTGTAGACGGTGGCCATGGCTATTATTTAGACATAATTTATTACTCAAAAGTGTGATTGTTTGAGAGATTAGCAATGAAGAAAGAAATTCTTGGTTACTAAAAAAATTCTGTTCTCTCTATCCAACTCATTACCTCTTCCTTCTGTCCATTCCTTCCTGTCCTCCCTTCTTTTACTTTTCCTTCTTTGATGCTTTAATTTTCTATTTTTATTATCAAACATTTGTTTCCAGTGCAAATTTCTGCTTTATATATGTGTAAATGAAAAATATATATTTAAGATTATTTCATATGATTTGATATAATGTATGTATTACAAATATTATATACATTTATATTACACAGTAATAATTACTACTCCAACCAAATTCATCCATATATCCAACACTCCATATAGTTGCTGTGTATATGTGTGTGTGCGTGTGTGCGTGCGTGCGTGCGTGCGTGTGTGTGTGTGTGTGTATCCATAGGTGTGTGCCCTGGCAGATTGGTTATCTATATCAACCTTCCCCCATTCAAAGCTCAGAGTAGTTCATGGAAAGGGAGATGGGAAGAACGTAAGAGCCAGAATATCACAGAAGTGTTGGGAAATGCTCATTTCTGGACTTAACATGGCCATTGCACACAGCAACTCACAGCATCTGTGGTTACCTGCGCAAGATCAAGATACTCAGAATTTCAGCATGGAAGGGGAAGAGGTCCACGAGGCATCACTTGTATTGGAGGAGATATTAGAGTAGATGGTTACAGAGGGAAAGAGAGTCACTTACCTTTGGAGATGTGGCCACTGGTAGATGGCTTTTGCTCCAGTGGATGACAGCATATAGATGCACATATAGAAAGTAATAATTGGGCTCGAGGGTTATTAAAAATAGCGAAGAAGAGGACATGAAGTTGGGTGGAGGATGAGGTAGAGAGAACTAGGAGAAGTTTGAGGGAGGTAGTGGTGCACAGATATGATCCATTTATGTTGTATGAATGCATGGAACTGAAAAAATAAAAGATACTATTATAAAAATTCACACTTGGAGGCAATTCTCTTAGTAATCTCATATATATATTATGGAATTATATAAGTATAAGGACCATACTATAAATAATCATTTTATGGACTTTTATAGATATAAATACAAGATTTATCCAGGGAAAAAATCTTTACTAAAATTTGTTCATGCTCTGTGAAGCAATCTTCTATTAATCTACAACATGCTGGAAGAAAAAGTCATGCCCTAAAGAAAAACAAAGATCAAGAAAAAAAAACCCAATGGAAAAGTTTCCATGCAAGGAGAGTCTGACTAGTTCTTATTTCTTTAGTTCTTATTTCTATTTCCTAGCGGTAGTGATAATAATAATAATTGCAATACTTCTTGGGCAGAAAGACGGCTCAAAGGGTAAAGGCATTGGCAACAAAGTTTGAGGATATGAATTTAATCTCATGAACCCACATTGTAAAAGGTAAGACCTGACTCCAAGCAGAAGGCTGACTAACAGCCATTAACGGACATCATCTCCCTATTGAGAGACTCCTAGAAGGCTCAGTCCCTGCACTGGACACCTAGTTTCCCAGTCCCTAGCACAAGTCCCATGAGACAGAGGGAGTGAGCAGTACAGCATCTCATCTCTCCATCAACTAGAAATCATTTTTTTCCTCACGGGTGAGCCCCTCTCCTTATTGAGGTCACTTATACTTCTGTAGAATTAGTTCACTGTTAACTTTTTTTTTAACTTACGTGTCTTTTTTAGAAAAATTACTGAAGTGTGAGAGTCTAAAGAATTATCAAACTATTTGGACCAAATTACTTAAAAACATTTTTTGGTGTGATAATTATGTGGAAAAAAATCCTGAGATTTTTAATGAATTGAATATTTAACAAATTGAGGGAGATATCCTGAGATACTTAACAAACTGAAAAACTGGAGGCAATACAAACATTCAAGTCTGAATGATTCCTGGAGGTTATATAAGTGCCATGAATCAGAGCAAAATTTCTTTGAATCCCATTGTTATGAATCATTCTTTCCATATCACACTGTGTGAGCAACTTCTTCATCATAGTTGAGACCTTGTCATGGGAAAAATCCCAGATTCTCAGATGTTATTTTCATGTAGTCCTTGACCCGGTTGTGACGTCAACCAGTCTTCATCTTTGACGTTGATTCTTTGTTACCCTCATGCACCTACTTCTAGCTTCACTTGGGTTAGAATTCACGCTTCAGTCTCTTTTGCCAAAATAGTCTAAGCGCATTTTTCTACCAAATATATTGTCAACCCCTTGGCATCCTTTTTGACTGCCATACTTATTTATATTCACTCAACTTGATACTCTGAATACTCCCTCCTCTGTCTGCACGCATTAGTGTGTAGACAGAGAAAAAGACAAAATTATGAGGCCTCATCATTGTCAATGAGATTCTGACAGAGCTTTTTTTTTTTTTTTAATGAAATAAGAAATAAAGGATTAGTGGGTGGATGTTAGAATTTGAAGGAGGGCTACAGAGCTGGCTCAGCAGTTAAGGACATTTGCTGTCCTTCCAGATGACGTGAGTTTGGTTCCCAGCACCTAAGTCAAGCTGCTCACAACTATCTGTGATTTCAGCTCTAGGAGAGCTGATGCCTTTGGCCTCTGCTGGTACCTGCAGTCCTGTGCACATACCCCATGTATACAGGCACACCTACACATAACTAAAAATAATAAAAATACATCTTGACAGGTCCAGCCCGCTGCCTGCATGGCACAGGCTGGGTGGAAGACAGCCAGTCAGACGCCACAGGACCGGACTGCTCTGGGCACTACTCTGATGAACAAGTAATGTGGTGGATAGATGGGAGAGAAAGAGAAACGGAGCAGTTTAGGTGCAGTGGAGAGAGGCAGAACTGGAGACATGATGGTGGTGAATAACAGGCTGGCATGAGTAGCCTGTGCTGTGACCTGTCATGCCCAGGCCTGTGATGCCACTGGGGGCCATGTCTGGGTCCATGGCCCTACTGCAGCCAGGGTCTGTGTTTCTATTAGTGGTCATGTTACCCCCAAATGCCATGTGGATGCCTGTGGTCTGGGCTGCCACTTGAGGCTGTTTTAATGACCGAGGGCATGCTGCCACCAGAGCCGCACTGATCTGAGTGGCCTGTGCTGCCAGCTGAGGCCATGGTGACATCTGGACCCTACCACAGCTGGGGTCTGTGTTGATGTCTGTCACCTGTGTTACCACCAAAGGCCGTGCAGATGCCCATGGTCTGGACTGCTACCTGAAGCCACATGATGTGGCTTGTGATGCCACCAAGGGACAAGTCTGAGTCCATGGTTCTACCACAGCTGGGATCTGTGTTTATTTCCATAGCTTATGTTACCTCCAAAGGACAGAGCTTAGCTGGTGCTGCCACTCAACGGCTAATGCAGTGGTAGAACTGGCCTCGCCCTTCACAGGAGAGATGGTCCTGATGGTGAGAGGGAGAGGTGACCCCATTCTCTCTCTCTCTCTCTCTCTCTCTCTCTCTCTCTCTCTCTCTCTCTCTCTCTCTCTCTCTCTCTCTCTCTCTGTGTGTGTGTGTGTGTGTGTGTGTGTGTCCTAGTGGAGGCCTGGGCTTACCAACCCAGCTATCACCTAGACACACATCCAGGGCTTTGAGATGTTGGGCACATCCCAACATCTACACCATTTATGAACTGCTAGATCATGTAAAAGGACCAGTCCTGAGGAACCAAAGCTGCAGGATCTTCATGACTTGGGGCAACAGCAGGATATCTGAGAGGAGTCTCAGTGAGGGTCCAGTATTGATGGTGTAGCAGAAGCCAGAGGCCTGAACCAGACCAATGAATGACTCATTGCAATGAACATTTACAAGTAAAGCTCTTTGGGCAAAAGGGTATGCTGCATGACACACCAAAGTTCCCAATGCCTCTATGATGATAAATGGAATATGTGAAGGAGAGGAGGAAAAGATGGAAGAGTGATTTCCTTTTAAAATTTTTATTTCTAGCCGGGCGGTGGTGGCGCACGCCTTTAATCCCAGCACTCGGGAGGCAGAGCCAGGCAGATCTCTGTGAGTTCGAGGCCAGCCTGGGCTACCAAGTGAGTTCCAGGAAAGGCACAAAGCTACACAGAGAAACCCTGTCTCGAAAAACCAAAAAAAAAAAAAAAAAAAAAAATTTTTATTTCTATTTTTTTCTTTTGTGCGAGAGGCTACAAGGTTGGAGGGCAGATATGGAAGGACTGGGAAATGAGTGGGATTGTGGTACATGATGTGAAATTCCTAAAGAAGCAATACAAAATTATATACACCTATATGTATATATAATTTTTATTTATATATTTATAAATAAATAAATAAATAAAAATACATCTTTAAAAAATAAATATAAATACCTATTTAAAAACCCAAACAAAGAAAAAATAATTTGGAGGAGATGAAGATGTAAATGAGATATCTCATAAAATAAAACTGTTAGTAGACCAGGGTTACCAGGGAACATCAATTTCTGTCTTATTAATGATCTTTTTTTTTTTTTCCTGCTTAGAACCACTACCTTACAGGATCCTTGGATCCTGTCCTCCTGGCTTTTCCCTTTTCTCTTCAATCATCATCTATTTCACCCACTACTGGTGACACTCCCTGTGTTTACCTGTCACCCCAGCACCTGTAACAACCTGGCATAGGCATCACTGGTCCAGGACAGAGGAAACAGTTTAGGTAGAAAGTTTAGGAAGCCTTTAAATGGGATCTTAGAGAGTTGATGGCATTACATCCAACATTTTGTTTAGAAGGGGAAAAGGAATTCAGAGGAATATACTGCTACAGCTGAAATTAAAAAGAGGGAGGAAGAAAAGGAGGAGAAGGAAAGAAAAAAAACATATCTGGAAATAGTCATTTACCTTCCATTTCAATTGTAGCATGGTATGTCTATATGAAATTCAGAGTAGAATGTCCCTTGGGTGTTCAGGTGTATGTGTGTGTGTGTGTGTGTGTGTGTGTGTGTGTGTGTGTGTGTGTGTGTGAGTGTACATGCCATTGAATGTACATGGATATCAGAGGATAACTTCTTAGACACTATATGATGTAAGAGAGCCAGTCACACAGCTTCTAAGACCTTGTGTATGGATTAAGTAATTCTGGCCCTATTTGAAAAATGTAATTATTCACACCATTCAGCGATTTGTTATCTAGCAGTTTCAATTGTACTCCTCTTTGTCTTGTTTCATGATTCTAGGGGCAAATTTTAAGAAATATCTTAAATTTTTTTTCCCTTGAACATAATGCTAAGCCTTGCCTACAGAGGGCACCAGAGGAACGTTGCAAGAGACCATTTCTGCTCCTTCCAGCCTCCTTGTTTCTAGGGCACAGGGTCAAACAGTAGCCTTGTAGGTAGTTTCACTAGCACCCCAGTGGGGACTTTCCAAGTGTGTTCCTCGGGCATGCTAATGTGGAACTTCCTAACAAGTCCTGTGTTGCCTGAATTTCTTTTCTTGTCACTCTCCACATGAACCAACTTAGAAATGTGGCCATTTACAGGGCCATAGCCACTTCCTCTATGAAGACCTAACCTTAGCTGGTGGATAGGTGGTTATGACCAAAACCCATCCTATACATGTATGAAATATCTCCAAGAATAAATGAAAGTATAGTTTTAAAGAACACCGTCAGATTCCTTTGCTCATATCCTGTGTTTCCCAACTTTCCCGAGGCTGCCACCCTTTAATACAGTTCCTCATGTTGTGCTGACCCCCAACCATAAAATTAATTTGTTGCTACTTCATAACTATCATTTTCCTACTGTTTTGAATTGTAATGAAAATACCTGATATACAGTATATCTGATATCCAACCCCCAAAGGGGTTGTGACTCACAGGTTGAGAACCACTGCTGTGATCAGTTTGAGTGGCATGTGAAAATGATGCTTTCTTTTCTCTCTTGCTGCAGACATGCTAATGAAACAGATATTTAAATTATAACAAATAGAATAAGTTGAACTTGATACTTAACTACAATCTGTTGAAACTGTATCATGCAAAATACATAACTCATCAAATGTGAAAACCTAAACAAATAAAATGCGACTCATCAAAGGTATCAAACCAATGGAGAGAAATAAAAAACACCAGAAACATCTTTGTTAGTTTTTAGAGAAACTGATGTTTTTGTCTATAGTTCTTGTCTGGAGACAATTTTTAGACTAGACTAGTGGGTATGAAATCATATTTGTGTGTTGGCCTCCTGTTTTGTACCTCAACTGTAGAAGATATTTTGTATTCTGTCCATGGCTGTTTTGTGTAACAAGCATGATCCTACTCAGCCCCAAAGCCTCACATACTTGCTTCACTTTCTGTGAGAAATTTTGCTAGTGTTATAGACATTGCCTTCTCTGACACTGATGGCCAAAGGGCCAAACAAACATGGCTATGTGCCCATAAAACTTTATTTGTAAAACAAGCTATAGGCTACTTATCGTCTATGGCTTCAGCTTGATCACTCTTGTTGCAGAGCTCAATAGACATGCAATAAATACTCACTTAAAATGTAAAAAAAAAGATTATTTTTGCATTTTTCTCTTCATCATAATATACGCTATCAAGATATAATTGTATAACAAATAGAAGACTAGGCATAATGGATGACTTAGGAGTCTCTGTAGGGTAACCACACTGCGGATATCAGCCACCTTGCCCATATGGATGGACATTGAAGTCCTGGGGCACAGGATAAACTCCATGCTTGATTAAAAGCAACCCAAAGGTGAGAGTTCCTTCGGAGGTGCTGCAGTCTTCTGTTTTTCATTTTCACGAGCGGCTCAGAGCTGTCCTTAATCCATCATGTGCCTCTTGAGTGTGTGCTCTGGGTCCACTGTCATCATGAAAAACTACCTCATGAACTTAGTGGAGGAGTCAGGACTGAGTCTGAACTATTTACATAGGTCCTGGAAAAAATGTCATCCAACGGGGAAGATACAATCCAGGAGGCATTTCAAGCATTTATTTTGACATAGAAATATTATCAGAGGTACCCGTTTTTATTAAGGTGTCTGTTACTTCTATAAATCCAGTTAGGCAACTGCCATTAGTGAACTATTAATGAACTCCTAGTCACTCAGTTTGAGGATGCTCATGCCATCGCATTACTCAGATCTGCCCCTGCACCTTGAGCCCACCCTACTAATGTATTTCAGCCTTCTTGGAATTGCTGCCTCCTGTTCTTCATGATTCTAATTGGTTTTCCTTTCTCAGCCAGACTAATCTTCCTAGGGCACGAATCTAATCATGTCAATATTTTTCTCAGAAACCCCAAATGATTCCCTTTTGCCTTTAGAGTGAGTCTAATCTCAGCCAGGTGCCTCAGTGCAGGCTCCGTTTATATCCATATTTCTCTACCTCTCCCAAACATATCTATTTCTTTCATGGAAATTTGCCAACTCAGATCCAGGGCACCAGTTAATTGAATTTAAGATAATGAATAACTTTTTAGTGTGGATGTATCTCAATATTGCATGGGGAATTGTCATACTAAAACTCTCATGACTTGTGTGGAGTTCATATTTAATAGGGGACCTTGTGTTTTTATTGGTAATTTCATCAACTAAACTTTACCACTCACTGTGTTTACTAGGTTCAAATAATATTTGTTCTTATCTATATATCATGCTTTCCAGCTTCTATGATTTTGCTAGAATTTCTTCCTAGTCCCTTAAATGCCTTAAATAATGTGGCTATCGGTGGCCTAGCTCTATGATCTGGTCAAATGGTTTGCTCTATGGTCTTCCTTTTCCTTACTCACATGAGGAAGATAATAGCACCAACTTTGGGTGATTATTGCAAGGTTAAGTTTTGAACTTTATCAGAGCTTTCTAACAACACGTAGATCATGAAAGAGTTCAACAAATGACAGTGTTCTTTCCCCTTTCTCCTTACAGCATTCCCTGTTGTGCTTGAGAACCCACAAAGTCTTGACATGTACCTGTGAATTCAAAGGCAATACGTGCTCACACTCATGCAGAAGATGAAACAAAAAGTCAATCTCATAGAAGCTGAAGGTAGACATGTTATTGTTTTATCTTTGGTCACCAGACTCTGGGGATAGTAAAGGTGTGTCCAGGATGGATGGGGAAAGGTTGAACCGAGTTACAGTTAATAGGAGAAATAAGTTTGTATGTGCTATTATTTAGTAGGGTAAGTATAAATAGTGATTACACATTGCATATCTTAAAAAATCTAGATATTATGTTTGTATCATAAGAAATAATGGATATTTGAGGAAATATGTTTAACCTGATTGAAAAATTATACTGTGTGTATATATGTGTGTGTTTGCATGTATAGTATCAAAGCACCAGTTAGTACCTTAGTAATGTTTACAATTTTTAGGTTTTGTGAACAATCTAAAGTTTGAATTGAAGAAGAAATTTATAATGTAGTTCAAAATAAAATTACTTGAGGCAGTCATTTCAAGCCTTGTAACCATAACCATAATCAGACTTAAGACATACAACTCTGTGGTAGTATGTGGTAATTGATATTTATCTAGGTCATGGCAATTTTATACAGTCATCACAACACAGAGAAGTATGGTTAATCCTGTAGCAAAGGACTTCATGGAAACCTAGGGACTGCATTCTAGCTTGCTAATTTGTATGTTCCTTACTCTTTTCTAGAATGGTCATCTTTTGACAATGTTTTGGGATCCATCTTTTTTTCTCCACTGATTTTTTTCTGCAGAGGGTAGAGCTACTTTTTTTTTTAGTAAAGTGCTAATAAACAAAACAAATAATCAAATATTGACCTCTTCTGTAGCTTTCAAATGATGTTGTAGTTGTATGTCTAGCCAACTCCGTCCTTGGATCCAAGACTACTCCATGAGAGCATGTTCATGGCTTCTCTTCTGGGAAGAGGACTTGTCTGGGCAGGACATGCTGGGACAAACAGATATATCCTTTCAGGTATGGGTATTGTTACTCTCTGGTGGTTTCTTCAGCTGTAAGTCCCTGTCTGGTTCCTCTTAGTATTTATATACCTTACTGGATGCAGCAGAGGGATGTTTTACTACTCAAGGTGATACTGAAGGGCAGCTAATGAGTCTGAGCTTTGAGAAATTGCAAACTAACCTTGTATCCTAGTTTTTGCCTTCCAGATTCAGTCTCTTACAATAATACAGTGATAATAACTCCATTTATTATTATTATTATTATTATTATTATTATTATTATTGTTATTATTATTGGAGTTTGGAGCTATTGATTTGTATAACCATATACTTTCTAATTAAAACAACTGGATCAAAATAGGAACTGGGAAGCACCTGCCAGGAGAGTTGCATAGAGTAGCAAGAATCACCTGTAAGCAGTGTGCATTTTGGAGCAGGCTGCATAAATGGCCCTTCAAGAAAGTGAAGAGAACAGAAAGAAAACAAATTGGAAAAAGGCAGCTGGGTGAGAGGAAGGACTCCTGACAGGCTACATGGCTGAGAAAACATACAGGAAAAGTGTCTAATAATTTAGTGAGACATAGTTTATGATTTGTGATCTTTCCTTCATTTCTTCATGAAATGTTTGGAATAGTTATAGTACTCTGTAAGCTTTGGGTTTATCTTTACTTTTAGTGTGCAGGATGAATAATTTGGGTGGTAGGATGGGTGACTGTATGGACCATATCAACCAATGGAACTCATATTTGGTTCTCACATAGGTTATTGCTTCAGTTTGCATCAAAGAATAATTTTATTGCTTTTTTTATACAACTGAAATAATGAAGAAAGCCTAAGGCAAGAGATTGAAAGATATGGTCTAATGTACAGGCATCTTTCCTCTTTGTTGTGTATTAGATGATCTTACTAACAGACTAATCTGGGAAAATAGTTTGCAGGTTTTTATAGGGTTTGAATGCTATTACAAGGATGAAAGCAGTTTCCAAACCATAAAAGACTCTAAAGGTAAAAGATGTCATTGTTTAAGCTTATAATTTACACATGAAGTCTTTTAGTTCTTTCATTTTTTACAATGTCTGCCGCACGAGTAGCATGGGAAATGCTCAGAAATTGCTGAGAAAAAAATGAATGAATGCTGGGGTCACCTATCTCCTCCCTATGTACCACTCTTAAGAAATTCATTGACAAAAGAATGCCAACTGTGCTTGTTTGCTATGGGATATTGGACAGATAACATAAGCAGGAGTGATTTAAGTGAGGGTCACATTGAAGAATTCAAATGGGACTCAACAGTGAGAATGGTCACAGAGGACATTGAATATCATCCCCTCTGCAGAGTTTAAAGAGATTGGATTCTGTTCTCTTTGGAGCAATTGAAGTCTAATCTTGATGAACTTGAAGATCTCTCAGCATCTTTTCTATCCCTTTAATCTTGGGATTAAAATAAACCTGAAATCTTTAGTGCCTGGGGAAGCAATTGATGTTCTCTGTATGAGTTTAGATAACACTGAGTCAGGAACCAGTATGTAGCTTGGCTGCTTCTCATTTGGCTACTTTTAAGTATATTTACAGTGAGCATTGCTGATGTACAATTTTTTTTAAAAGGAATCTTAAAACATGTTGTAGACCTTTTTGCTTCCAGTGAATCTTGCTGATGGCATATATTCTCTTACTCAGGATTCTTTGGTGTGAGTCATAATGATAAAGTGTGACTTAGAGTCCTATGATTCAATTCAAGATGGCTCTTATTATTTACAGAACAATGCAGATGAATCACTTCGGGTATTTCAAAGGCCTTACATAAACACACAAATAATACATCCCAGTTTCTGACCATTGCAGCTTTTACAATGATGGTAACATACAAAGAAATTACGGCATCACCATAAATTCCTTTCATGGTCTTCCAAGCCAGGTGGCTCTTCCTCTTACAAATGTCTTCAGATGAGGACAAGGCAGTCCCTTTCAGTAGTCTGGAACTTTATCCATGCATGGATCATGCATACATGAAGGGATTCATTTACTTATGAACCTTTAATGGTAGTACGATGGCCTCACACATGATGGAATGGCTGCTATGAAAAAGACAAAAGATACTGAGTGCTGGTGAGGATGTGGAGCAAAAAAGAACTTTGCTGTGCTGTTGTTAGGAATGTGAATTAACATTGCTACCATGGGAAACTGTTTGGCAGTTCCTTAAACTAGAAAAAGAACTGTCATGTGATCCAGCAATCCCACTACTTGGTGTATATGGAAACAAATGAAGTCAATATCCTGAAGAGACATATGTGTTTCCACATTCATGCTGTGGTAATCACAATTGCCAAGGTATGGAATCCAGCGATGTTGTATTATCTTTGGGAGGTGGAGGACATTGCAACTGTGTCCCTGGAACTTTCTTTGCCATTTCCAGTGCTGTAGCTGGGTCACAAGAAGCATGAAAGGGGGCCAGGAGAGGATCACCTTGACAGGTGTTATCTGAATGAACACGGACTTCCCACATGTTCGGTGGGATAAAGCAAAGTAGTGTTTTATATATAAGGGGAAAATAAAATCTGCCTTTGTGATTGGTCCTTGGGATGCTGGCCAAACAATGGAATGATGTCAGTCAATGCTAAAAACTCCTTAGACTGTAAACAACACACCCCCTCCATGGTGAATGGGTACAGAGAACAGTGGACTGGATAGAAATGCTTTATGTTTACCTGGCTTCTAGGGGACAGTTTCAGTCAGTAACTTTTAATAAGTCTTTTGTCTAGTATGCTATCTTTGAGTATTTTCTGTGATTTCTTGGTAACTTACTCCACCTTCTTAGTATAGCTGGGCTGTAGACAGAACATATATGTACACCAATGGATGAATCGATAAAGAAAACATTATTCAGACTTTACAAAGAACATTCTTACTTTTATAACAGATTGCATGGAACTACAGGATATGGTACTAAGCAAAGAAAGGCAGCCACAGACAGAACCAATCAATGTGGTCCCACATCCAATTGATAAAAATATTGACTTCAAAGATGTAGAAAGTAGAATAGCCACTGAAAGGTGGGCTGGGGGTGGAGGTTAGGGAGATGCTGGTCACAGACCATAACATCTAGCTAGATAGAAAAAAATAACTCCAAGAATTCTACTGTGCAAAATGGTGACTGGAGTTAATAACAATATACTACATTTAAGAAAATCTCTAAGAGAATATATTTTAAGTGTTCTTACCACAAAAATAGCTATATGTGGCTATATATGTGTGTGCATGTATATATATATATATATGTTAGTATATACTAACTGATTTGATTCAGTTGTCATGCAACATAAACATAATTCCAAAGAATATATTATTGATGAAAAATTATACCATTTTTAGTTTTCAGTTGAAAATGATTATATGGTGATTTCTGCCTCTGGGATCCAGGACTGGGCACTGATGTGTAGTGCCTGAAACCATGAGTTTGAATTCTCATTCCTGCTATCTAGCCCTCAGGTTCTTCTCCATATCCTGTCTTATATTTTCAAAACAGAATGACATCATACCTAAAGACCAAAAGCACCTGTAGCCAGCACCATAGATGAATGGTGCTTTGAAATCAGAAAGGACTTCAGAAGCAAAACCAGACAGATAAATGAAAAGACAGATTATTTGTACCAGTGTATATAAGGTCAGAATAGCTGAATTATGTTAGGCCTTGCCATATAATAAAAACGTTTATAAAGATGGCAGGGTTTGTGTAACTCCAGGAGAAACAAAAATGGTGAACACTGGGCAGTCTCCACCTGGGTTCCAGGGAAACAGTTGCTAATCATTACTTTAAGCACCATGGTAGGAAGTCTTAGCCTAGAAAGAGATGCAATGTTGTAGATCTAGAGAAGTTCCTATCAAAACCCAGGTCAGCATAAAATAGTGGGTACATTAAGATGGCTAGGGAAAGAAGTGGGGAATTGTCATCTGACTATGAGTACAGTCACCACAAACTCCCAGCAACAGCGATCTCTCTTCATTTTGACTTCAAATGATTTCAAGAGACACACGTGGAAAGAATAAAGAGAATATACCATTATCCACCTTCCCTGCCCCTGCAACCAATAGCACATCATATTTTTCTCTATAGCCACCGTTTGTCAAATCCATTTGTCCAGAATGAGTATGGTACTTAGCTATATTTTGCCTGTTTTGGATCAGAAACGTTGTCTCCTTTTGACAAGTTGTTCCCCCAGCAGGGGATGTAGCTGCATCAGTCTCAGACAATGAAACGTATATTGTTGATTCTGTGCATAATTGGTACAGTGTTCGTGGTTAATATTCATAGAGTGGGAGTTTTTTTTTTATGTCTCTTTGTTGAGAGCGTGCTCTGCTATGTTTAGACTGCCACACATAGTTCCACAGGACAAAGCTTTCATAAAATATAATCAAAGGAATGAGGAAAAAAATAAAATTGTAAACATATATCAAACAAAAATTCAGTTTAAAATATCAGGTTCAATAGGCATATGATTATATTATCAAATCGCTGTAAAATTGCTGAGAGCTTGATCCAGAATTTTGGTTCTGAGTGCACTGAAAACTGGCAACAGAAAATTTTCAGTTTTCCACTTGGTATGCACGGATGGAGTGCATTTTCCACGTCCTGCTTACCAAGTCCATGAACATTTATTGCAGTGGGCTATTGTCATGGTCTGTGACATGATCAGATTATTAAGTTCTGCGATAGCCTAAGTTATAGCTGGTCTGGAAAGTAAATGCATTTCTGAAAGAAGACAGAAATACTCTATTGATATTCTTTTTTCCTTTATAAAACAGAGGGAAGGAGAGAGAGAGGGAGGGAGGGAAACAGAGAAAAAGTACGAACAGAGAGGGAAACGAGAGAAAGCATGTTGGATTGCACCAGCTAGTAACTATCAGGTACTGGGGGGTTGCATTGATTTGTTGGAGTGGCAGCTACCATTGAGATCATTCTTGCTAAGTCTGTAATAATCTACTATAATTCAAGATTCATCTTGCCCGTGTGATAGATATGTGGTAGGAATGCATTCTCCTAGCTCCTTTAACTGATATTCTGGTCTTCATCTCTATAGCCTCTTCAGGAATGGAGTTCTGATTTTTCTCTTCCTTGACATGGATTAGAAGTGTCTTATTTCACCGGGCCAATTGGGCCTCTGCCAGCTTGAAGTTCATTACAGCTGGGCTGGGACATCTCTGTGCTTATCTGTGGGTAATATGAGTGTCTCCTATTGACCCAGTCAAGATAAAGATAAGATATACAGGCTAGTGATATTTCATAGCATGTTAAAACTTCAAAAATCCCTTTGTAGAGACCAAAGCTGTCTTTAAATTTTTTGGAGGGGTGGGGGATTCATGCAGATCTATGCATTATGCCTGGTTTAATTAGCTACATAGACTGGCTATAGCTGTGTGATGGGAGAGATGTAGAAGTGTACATTGTAAATTTTTGACTCTCACATTCCTGGGATGTTCAGTCTCATATTGAGTTTCGTTAGTCAACAAAACCTATGAAAGTAATAAGGTGAATAAAGGTATCTAATATAAGTTAGGATTTAATCTAAAAAGGTATGTGAGAATGGCATGGGGGATGATGCGGCAAGAAGGCTACAGTAATCAACTGGCATCGGTGTAGGTGAAATTAATTTAGTGCTGCCGTTTACGTGGAAGGAGATCCACATCTGCAAGGAAAGACTAACAATTCTAGTCCTTTTTACAGATCATGGTTAGTAAACCTGAAGCGTTTGGGCACATGATGTGAGCCTATGTGTGTTCTCTTACCTGAGAAATACACCCCTCAGGACCAAGCCTGCTTTATCTCAAGGTAGTAATTTGTGATTTTCCTTCACAGGTTTTACTTTGTTCAACCATGTGTTTGTTCATTTGCTATGAATTCTGTCCTCATATTCAATTAGTATGATGTCAGTCAGCTTTCAGGTTCACTGATGATATTTGGAATTTATTTTTTCCTGATTTGAAATCTTGATAGATATGCTATTATCATTTATATGAACTGAATAGTCTATCTTGTAGTATGCATAGAATACATTTGTACTTAATAAAAGATTTTTTTTAGTAAGATATTTTAGAGTTTGAGTCCTCCGCTCCCACTGTTCAAAGGTGTTTTCCTTTTATTTAGTTATTTCTTGGTAAGATTTTGGTTTTAAAGTAGCTCTCCTAATTCAAAAAAATGTTTAAAATACAGAAATATATCCCAAGTGCATGTTTTATATTGGAAAAAGTTGAGGTCCAGAGAATAACAGTATTGTTTCAGGTCACAGAGTGAAATGACACTGGATCTGGGAATTAAGTCCAGGTTTCCCATCATTGGGTGTGGCTCCTCAGTTTGTGAATGAGTGCTTGGATGACAGACATTCAGATCCCCAGGAGCTCCCTAGAGAAACCCATGGCACAATAACTCATCCTGCATAACTACAAATATAATTTTATGTTAATTAAAGAGTGTATATTATATTTTGTAATATGTAAACAGGAGCTGGTGCCAGATACACACACACACACACATATAGCTTGAAAGGAAAAGCATCATTTTTTTTTTTTTTTCTGCGTGATTATCACTTGAGTTAGGAAATCTGACCTTAATGGCAGGGTACCTAAGTCATGCTGGAAACACAGCACCATTTACATATGGAGTTTGAGGACACTGGGCCACTTCATGCCCCTGCTCCTCCACACTTCCAAGGGCTTGATTAAACAAAGTGATAGTTAATATTCAATGCATTTAAAATAGGCATTTATTTTATACAATTTAAAACCAGTTACTGCATTCTTTCTCAGAAAGACTAAGGAAGGAATTCGGTGTTTGGTCAGGGTTTTAAGATGTTTCTAGGACTGTATTCTTTAACATACCTCTTCCTTTTCATTTCTATTTTTCTTCTATTGCATTTGTTCTTTGACAATCGCGTACACGTACACAGTTCACCCACTTCCTCGCTCTCTCTAAATGCCTGCCCCGATCCCTTTCATCCCCTTCTTCTCCCTACAAGCCCCTTCTCCCATTTATGTCTTTTTGTTTTGTTTTGTAACTTGCCGAGTATTACCATCTACATAAACGTGGGCTTGGAGCAAAACCGTGGAGCCTGGTGGGCTCATCAATCGGTATGTAACTGAAAATTTTGTGTTCTCCTCCCATAGAATCCTTCCAAAGCCAATAATTCAATGCCAGGTGTCAGATATCACCTTCTCAGTCTGAGATTATTGTTAGCAGGTACGTTCTTGTGCAGCTTGACTCCAGGCAGCTGCAGCTTGTATGAGATCATAATTGCATTGTGTGTGCCACGCCGTTAGCACTCAACAGATTCTTTTCACCACTCTGTTGAGACTTCCTCTGAGCCTTGAGGGGGAAGTTGTAAATGTCCTGTTAAGGACTGAACATTTGACTAGTACTCATTCTCAGTACCTTGAACAGCCATGCATTTCTGTGTTCACCATTTTACTGCAAAGGGAAACACCCCTGATTTATGCTGAGTATTATTTGGCAGGCATGGATTCCCTCCTTTGGTGCAGACCTCATATCCAATCAGAGACTGGGTAGTAACCCCCTTAACAGTTATACCACTCTTGTGTCAGTGGGAATACCTTGCCTGATAAGTTAATAGGTAGGGTTCACAGCTGGGTAAGACCCTTGATAACCCCTCCTCCCCTAGTTTCCTGCATAGCAACTTCCCACACTAGGAAAGCTAGGAAGCAGGGAGAAAGTTTACAGTTCAGTTCCAGTTTGATTATTCTGTATCTTGCAATCATTTCTCAGTAGTTATCATCTAGTTCTGATGGGTAACCAAGAGGAAAGGTAAGGACAGGCATTGCTTTGGGGTGTTTCTGGGGCCTCTGTATCCAGAACCATGTAAGACAGTATCTTACCTATTTCTGACCGAGGCTATTTCTCAGCTTATAAAGTCATAGGTTTCCATATGGCTTTTCCATATATCCTTAATTTAGATGGACTTCCCCGTCCCTCACCAATTCCCCCATCTCCACTCTCCCAGTCTTATTTAAACTCAATTAGTCTCTAGCTGAAAGGTGTGCAGACTCAGAAAACTCTATGAGTTTTTAAAAGCACTTCCTGCCCATCTGAAAGGAAGATTAATGCATCATAAATGTTCAATTATATGTTATGGGGTTGAGTGCCATAAACATTAATAGAGAGTTACCAAAGATATCACGATGAAAATGAGCCTTTAGGTAGGTTGAATCAGTGGCTCTTAGACCAAATTGGAGTCACTTGAAAATCCCCTCATTACTTAACCTCTTAAGGGTCATTTTACCAGACATTTCACTCACAGTTAGGTTGGTACATGACAAGTACACCCGGTAGGGAGATAACTCATGTGGTGATTTGAGCAGTTCAGTGTGGCTTCTCTTTCTGAAATCTATGTGTCCACTATTTCTCTTTTGAGAGTAACACAATTTCGAATTATGGAAAACCCCTACAGGTTGTATGTGATGGCTTGACATCTTGAAGGATGATGACTCTGAGTTCAGTCATCATTAGATATTGAAGATACTTCTCCTGTGTCCCAGGCAGCCCAGTGGTGATCCTCCTAGTAGACATGTAAAGAGATACAGTTGTAGACCCTGCACCTTTAGAATGTGTTATGCTCTGGATGAGGGTTCAGGAGGGAAGAGTCCTGATCCAGGTGATGCCTGGGAGGAGCCATGGGAGAGAGGATTACCTGAGCAGAATCAGTTAGGTGTCTCAGAATGATTTGCAAATACCAGCAACTAAGAGGGAATTTTTCCAGGTAGAAGAAAAATAAATAACATTTTAAGAAGAACTATCACGTATGGGGTTACACACCGATTATCACAGAACTTGCAAGTTGAAACGGGAGGAATGTGAATTCCAGATCAAGTTGGACTACATATTGAGATACTGTCTCAAAATAAATGAACAAACAAGCCAATAAATAAATAAAATAAACCATCACCAACCAAACAGTGCCAAGAGAGTTATTACAAAGAATTCTAAGAATACACGAAATCAAAGATTGGACAGTGTGGAGGGTGAGCAGCGCTGCTTAGGTCTGAGGATGAGACAATTTTATGATCTCAGGGACAAAGGATGCTCACAGAATTAATTATTGTAACTGAGGTGGGGGAGAATTGATCATGGAAAAGGAGGATGAAGAGTCGAATTAAATGTAGATGTGTTAGGCAATGAAAGGAAACTATACTTTCAGATTTTAATTAATTCTTAAACTAGAGGAGGAGGAGAATATTTAGACTAGAAACTGTCTTTTCAATGATTTCAAAATTCTAACTGGAGTTGAGGGTTCTATTTCTTGTTTTACCTTGGCTGTTACACTTGTGTTCAGCCTCATCATAGTTCTATCTATACCTGTCCCAGTCTTTGTTTCCAGTGATTTTTTTTTTTTTATTGAATTGGTTTTACTGGGTACAATGAAGTTCTAAAATTGATTTTCATCACAGAACTGTCAGGCTGAACAAGCGAAAATATAAAATTAAATTAGAATTTCAGACAAAAATAGTGTTTTTCTATAGATATTTCCCCATGCATGCTGCATTTTTAGGAACTTACACAAGATACATTGATTGTGCATCTGAAATCCAGATCTAATTAGAAGTCATATACTTTACAGCCAGTTTTTTAATGTTTATTTTTCCTGACTGAGATTTACTCCATAACATAATGGACAAGGAAGATTATAAATTTTTCCTGAAGCTAATATTTCCACTGGTAGCGTGTGTGTGCTTGTATGTCTGTGTTTGTGTGTGTTTGTGTGTGTGCTTGTATGTCTGTATGTGTGTGTTGAGGTTTTTTTTTTTTGTGTGTGTGTGTGTTTTACAGGAGATTGGACCTAGAGCCTTGTGCCGTGTGTGTGCTTGTATGTCTGCATGTGTGTGTTGAGTTTTTTTTCTTTTTCTTTTTTTTTTTTTGTGTGTGTTAGAGGAGATTGGACCTACAGTATCAAGTAAATTAAATATAATTTACCTAAATATTAAGTAAATTATCTACTACTGAGCTATAACTCTGACCCTTTACTTGCTTTTTTATTTCGATACAGGATCTCCATAATTTGCCCAGGCTGGCTTTGAAGTCACACAGTAGTCCAGGCAGACTTGAACTTGCAATTATGCTACCTCAGTCTCCCAAATAGTTGGAGCTGTAGGCTTGTGGCCCCTGGCCTAGATCTTTCATCTGTCTTCTCGAGTCCATGCACTCCGTTTTTGTTTTCTTGTGACCTTACTTTGTAAGTCATTTCCTCCTTCTTATATCAGATTTTGTTTCTCTTTTGACCTTTGCTTTTCTTTAATTAAATGTATTCACTTATTTTATATCCTGACCACAGTTTCCCCTCCCTCTTCTTTCATTCCATCCTCCCACCTCCCCTCCGCACTGCCCCTCCTGCCACCCTCACCCCCCACCCCCACAATCTGCTCCTCCACTGTTTCTGTTCAGAAAGGGACAGGCCTCCCATGGGTGTCAACAAAGCAAGGCATATCAAGTTGAGGTAGGACTAAGCTCCTTCCCTCATATTATTAAGTCTTGGTAGGGCAACGCAGTATTAGGAATAGGTTTACAAAAGTCTGCCAGGGCATCAGGGACAGGCCCCGCTGGGGAATTTGAGGTCAGGTTGAAACCTGGTGCAAGGAAAACTCCCACAAATCTACAAGGATGATCCCAGCTAAGACTCCTAGCAATAGTGTATAGGTAGCCTGAACTGCCTGTCTCCTGTAATCAGAATGGTGATTTATATATTACTTCTTACATTCAAGTACTCTGCTATGTATTTTTTGCTCATTTTGTTCTCAAGATAGCCATGTGTGATTTCACCACTGGGTTTGGAATGAAATAAGCAAGATTCTTTAGAATTGAGGGTGAATACTTGCTCAAGATTTCTCAATTGCTGAATGATAGACCAAGCATTTGATTTTTATAGATTTTCCCTAAAACCCCTGGGGTAGGGGCATAAATAATCATCACTTGAGCAATTTTAATAAAAAATACCTATTCAGTTTCCTACACCAGCCTCAGTTAGCTCTTGAACTCTATGGTCTGCCATTAATGTGATTAATATTTACTTTAGTTATTAATTGGGTGAAGCAAGAGTGTTTAATATTTAATGGCACAATTGCTTGGGGAGAGACAATTTGGATCGATGAAGGCTAAAATTTCCATGTGACTCATTTTCCAGATGACATTTTTAATTGCTTGGTACTAAAATAATAACTGGCCCACTGCAAACATATCTGGTTCTCTCCTTTAATTAATCAAGTATCTGATATACTCAGAAATTCAATGTACCTCAGGCACACTAAATATCTGGAAATGTTTGCCAAAATGTGGACCTGAGAAGACTTCTTAGCAACCATCCAATGGATTTCTTTTTTTCTTTCTTCCTTCCTTCCTTTCTTTCTTTTTTTTTTTTTTTTTTTTTTTTTTTTTTTTTTTTTTTTTTTTTTTGTGTGTGTGTGTGTGTGTGTGTGTGTGGGAGCATGCATGATGCAGAGCCCAGAGGAAGACACTGAGTGCCTTTTTCTATTGCTCTCTACTGGTTTTTTTGAAACAGTATATTTCACTGAACCTCAGCCTGCCATTTCTGCTAGGCTGGCTGGCCAGGAACTCCTGGAACCCACTTGTCTCTGGTCCCTAATGCTGGGGTTACAGGCATGCATGATCATGACCAGATTTATGTGGGTCCTGGGATTCCAGCTCAAATCCTCATGTTTTCACAGCAAACACCCTTGCTCACTGGAACATCTCCTGTTGTTATACACATACATGCACACACGTATTTAGCAGTTTTCATCTTCCAATTTAACTCCTCCAAGGCATCATGTGCTTTTTTTTTTTAAAAAAAAAAAAAAAACCCTTAATATGTACATGGGTTTTGGTGTGTAAAGTTAATGAAATAAAAGCAGTGTCCCTGACTGTGTAGTGATTAGAACAGTGACAATTACAACACAGGGGATGAGAACAGTGTTGGCAGCCTCAATACGATGGAAAATGAGGCTGTAATGGAAGGCATTCAGGTAAAGGGCACTGTTAAAAATTGATAATAAGCTGGGAAAGACTACAAGGCCTCAGCCATACACAAAGAAGTAAAGGCAACAAAGGAATTGCTGAGAATGGGAGACGTAGTTTTCCCAGGTACACCAATTTGTAACACGAATTGCTAAATGGTCTTATTAATTAAAAACCCGGAGCCAGATTTTGGGGTGAAAACTGAGAGATCAGAGAAGCAGAGAGAAGCCAGTCATGTTCTGACCACTAGGAAATCCTCAGCCAAAGAGAGGCTACTTCCTGTATACTCATGCCCATATAGCTTTCTGTGCCCTGCCATCTCACTTTCTCTCTCTGCCTAGTTACATCATTTTCCTCTTTTGGCCCAGCTCTATCACTTCCTGTCTGTCTGTACAGACCTCCAGACTCCTATGGTTAACTACTGCTGGGATTAAAGGCATGTGCCACCATGCCAGACTCTGTTACCAGTGTGGCCTTGAACTCACAGAGATCCAGATGAATCTCTGTCTTCCGAATGCTAGGATTAAGGGCATGTGCTACCACTGCCTGACCTCTATGTTTAACATAGTGGCTGGCTTTTTCCTCTGATCTCCAGATAAGCTTTATTGGGGTACACAGATAAAATATCACCATACTAATTGGTTATCTAATACCAAATGCTTAGCCCTAAAACCATACATATAAGCAATACTATACAGACTAAGATAGATTTGGGATATATGTATATATGCATTTAACAATAGTTAATGAAAAAAGAAACCATGGACTTGAAAGAGATCAAAACAGGATATATGGATTGGTTTGGAGGGAGGAAATGGAATGAGGGAAATGATGTAATTATATTATAATCCCCAAATAACTGAGACAATAAAAACACACAAAAAATGCTACTAAAAAACCATGGGTGTGTATTCCTGCAATCCCAGCACTTAGCAAGGAGAGTGGAGACTTCAAGGTCAACTGTAGCTACAGAAGCACTTTGGAGCCATATTTGGGCTACATGAGACTGTTTCCAGTAGAAACAAAGAACAAAACAAAACAAAACAAAACAAAAGAAGCATTGGTGTCTGGGGAAATACAGTCATTCAAGAGACAGGTAAGTTGTATTAACACATTTAGGACATTTTGAAAAGGAGTGAAACAATCTACAAAATTTATATTTTTTCCCCTAATTGATTTTTTTATTTTAAAGTTTTTTTTTTCCATTTTACATACTAACCACAGTTCTCCCTCCCTCTTCTCCTCCCGCTCCCCCCCCCCACCTCCCCCTCATCCACTCTTCAGAGAGGGTAAGACCTCCCACGAGGAGTCAACAAAGTCTGGCATATCTAGTTGAGACAGGACCAACCCCCAACCCCCAACCACACTAGGGATAAATCCTGGTTCTACTGCCAGGAACCCCACAAACTGCCCAAGCCACACAACCATTACCCACATTTAGAGGGCCTAGTTGGGTCCCATGCAGGTTCCCCAGATGTCAGTCCAGAGTCTCTGAGCTCTCTCTAGCTCAGGTCAGCTGTCTCTGTGGGTTTCCCCATCAGGATCTTGACCCCACCTTGCTCATATAATGCCTCCTCCTTCTCCTCGACTGGACTCCAGGGACTTGGCCCAGTGCTTGGCTGTGGATCTTTGCATCTGCTTGCATCAGTTACTGGATGAAGGTTTTATGATGACAATTGGGGTAGTCATCAATCTGATTACAGGAGAAGGCCAGTCAGGCACCCTCTCCACTATTGCTTGGAGTCTTAGCTGGCATTCCATTTGTGGATTCCTGGGAATTTCCCTAGCACCAGGTTTCTCCCTAGCCCCATAAAGGTCCCCTCTATCAAGATATCTCTTTCCTTGCTCTACAAAATTTAAATGTATTCCCCTCAGGCCTTTTAAACAGATTTTCCTCAAGAAGTTTAAAATTTAAAATTAAGCTTATTCTCTCCAAACATCACTGTATACCAATTTTCTCCAGTTTATTCTTTATTATTTTTCCTAAATATATATTAGAGAAGAATTTTGAGTAGTTATTGAGTTTAGGTAGGATGCCTTGACAGTGTCTAAAAGTGACTGGGAAACTGAAATTCTGAAAACAATTCATGCACAACTTCTGGGGGAAATAACAGAGGTCTTTTACATGTCTTCAAGGGAGAAAAGCTTTTGAAAGGAGGGGATCCATGAACTGAGAAGAATGAATGGCCTTTAGAAGACGGATCATTCCAGAGTATTTCCAAATCCGGTTGCAAAACTTTTGGCCCAGATTTGCCAGACACCAGTGCGTTGTTTTTTTATAAACAAGTATATAGATTTGCTTTTAATTGGCTCTACAATCTCTTTCTTTTCCAGTTGAGCAAATACTAATTAAACACCTTCTCTGTGCATAGCCTAATTGGTCCTATGGCAGATAAAATGATAGCAAACAACTCTGGTGCCTTTTGTTCTTTTGGATGGCTCAGTGATTCAGAGCGAATGTTAGGGAGGTTCCGCTTCTCATTCCAACATGAGAGAGAAATCTCCTAATTGAGAAAGTAAAGATTTTGCAGACTATGGAAACACAAGATAAAACTGACTCCCGACCCAACCCCACTCTTTCTTTTGATAAGTCAGTCATTTTACATATAGATTCAGCTATGTAAGTTTGCTTTGGTATTTCCCACCTAGTGCTATTAATTTGATGGGTAAGACTGTGGGATTTGCCCAGTAAATGCACGGATGTTGGAATCATGGAAGTTTTGTAAATAATTTCATTATTCTCTAACTAGCCAATATTATAATCTAGTTAACCTGTTAACCAAAAGCAGGGCCTCTGGATAAAGCCTGATTGTTATGTGGTTATGTGAACCGTCCTTAGTTTACTGTAAGCCACTATACTGTGAGGCTAGCCTTACTAAGTCCCATGACGGGACTGGTATATCTTGAGAGATCACAGCAAATTTAGCCCTGTGATTGTCCTTTGTTTCTTCCTCACAGCTTCATTGAGATGCAGCTCACATACTACATATAATTTATCCACTTCACATGTAACATTCAATAGTTTTTAGATAGTCATAAAGTTCTGAAGACAATTACTTCAATCAATTACAGGACATCTCAACACCGGGAAGATAATTCTTGCACTTTCACCCCACTGCTACATTTTCATTCTCAGCTACACACTTCTAATTCACCCAACTCCAGCCTCAGGCTGTCACGAATACACTTTTTTTTTTTTTTAAAAAAAGTAGATTTTCTTATTCTAGTAATTTTATATAAATTGTATCCTATCATGTGAGGTCTTAAAAAAACTATCCACTTTTGGTTCGTATATTGTTTTAAGATGCTGTAAGTCATTAGTACCTCGTTGCCATGGTGAGAAAGTAATATTTTATGTATGGGTAGATCACACTCATTGACTCCTTATCCTTTGGTAAATGTTTGCATTATTTCTATCCTTTGGCTGTTGTGTATAATGTTATAATTACATTCAGATGTGTATTCCTTTTTTTTTTTTTTGCTGGGTTAGTTGACACCTGCACTTTGGCATTTAGGAGTTACATAGATGTTTTTTAAGTGGCTGTATCATTTTACATTCTCATAAGCAGTGTATAAGCAGTTAATGCTCCATTTCATTGCCAACATTTGTTATTATCTCATTTTTTTTATTACAATCATCCTAGCTGGGTAAGTAGTGGCATCTCACTGGGTATATGCTCACATTTCTCTGCTGACTAATAATGTTAAGCAAATTTCTTGCCGCTCTAACCAGTTTTTTATATTCTTCATGGAAATGCTTATTTAGATTGCCCCACATCCTTTTCTTAAAAAGTTTTTTTTTCTTTTCCCCCAGAAAGGGTCTTATATGTTGCTCCATTCCTCAGGCTGGTCACAAATTTTTAAACTCAAATGACCCTCCTGTTTCAACCTTCCAAGTACTAGATTTAAAAATATGTCTTTAATGTGATGAAGTGGTTCAATTCTGTGATGTTTCCCCAAGAAGTCATAAAAATGAAGAAAAATAATAATGTATAATACTATATAATAATATTATATTATGCATACTATGTAATATTGAGACTATATAAATAATATATTCACTTTAACATTTTAAGTTACATAAACTAGAAACCATTTATCTACAACAAATCGAAATTCCTTTTAGTTTCCATGGACACTGCCCACTCCTGTTCTTGTTCACAAGGTCCTTCGTCACCCCCTCTCATTTCTAGTGACTTTAGTTACTGGTTTTCAGTCATTCTCCTGAAAATGTTTCCTTTATGTTCATTTTGATTTATTATTAATGTAGATGATGAGAACTCCACTCTCAGCCTTTAAACTCCACTCAAGTTCTCCTCCACAATCTTTGACGCCACCCTAACTCAACATAAGTGAGAAAGCATGGCCAGCTCCTTCCTTCAGTGTCACCACACTTGAGTTAGCTTTCACAGATGACTTCCCCAAGGGGTTCCTTGGGAATTTAAGAAAACGACTCTCCAGATTCCCAGCTCATAGTATGTGTACTTTGACAATGATTGTATATAAAATGTGTTGTACTAACAATCTGTTTCTTCATAAGGTAAGCCATTTTAGAAAGTAATTCCATGATTGACAGCTGTCTATTTCTCGAATGGGAGACAGTGTAGACATGAATTTCCAGCTACGGTTTAATTTGTCTTTCACTGTTTCAGCACTTAGGAAAATTTTGAAATTAATTAGTTTAGTCAGTCTTTGAGGTTAATATGAAGTTATATGTTTCCTAATGTTACTTCATATGTATGTGCTGTTATACTTTTCTCATTTGTTTCCCTCTCCAAAGCACCACTCTGGTGCCCCCCCCAACCTGGTTCCAACGCTTCTGCTCATTAGTGTTCCTTTTCACATGTTTGATGTTATAGTCTCTACTTCCACCTCCTTTAAGAATTCCTTTTCCCTTCTCATGATTCCCCCATGATATGTGTACACATATACATACATACACACATGAGCAATTTTAAATCTAAGTTCTATACATAAGAGAAAATAGCCAGTATTTGTCTTTCTGAGTCTGGCTTATTTAACTTAATGCAATGGTTTTTCAGTTGTACATATTTTCATTCAAATGATATAATTTCATTTTTCCTTATACCTGCATCAAATTCCATTATGAGCACCACACTTTTCTTCATTCACTTACCTGTTGATGAATGTCTAGGCTAGTTCTTTTTCATGGCTATTGTGAGTAGGGAAGCAATAAACATGAAAATGCAAGAATCTCTGTGGTATGGTTACTTAGAGTCCTTTGGGTATATATCTAACAGTAGTATAGCTGGGCCATATATTAAAAAAAAAAAAAAGAAACTCCATGTGATAGTGTGTTGTGGAATATTTGTACACTGTGTGAAGATGTATCTGCTGTGATTGGCCAATAGGTAGCGAGGAGGTATAGGCTGGACTTCCAAGTAGAGAAAGAAAGAGGACGAGAAATCTAGGCACACAGGGAAAGCCAGGAGACATGGAGAGGAAACAGGAAATGCAAGATGGAAGAGAGGTAATGCCATGTGATAGAACATAGATTAATGTAAATGGGTTAATTTAAGCTTTGAGTTAGTTAGGAACATGCTTAAGCTATAAACCGAGCTTTTATAATTAAGATGTCTCCATGTCATTGTTTGGGAACTGGCTGGTGGGACAGAGAAGGACTCTTTACAATAGTGGCAGCATACGTTTACATTCCTACCAAGAGGGCATAAGTATTCTTTGCTCCTATATTCTTCTTTACCAGCATTTGTTATCATTTGTCATCAATACGACAACTCTTCTTCCTGGGGTGAGAAATATACCATGACCATACTGGCTTCTTTCCAGGGATTTCAGGTTGCTTTAACTAGCCAAGTCAGTACGTGTAATTCAGCACATAAAGAGACATAAAGAGAGAGATCAGATAATTAGCTCAATCAATACCAAAAAGGCCTTTGACAAAGCCTCTTGAACAAATAATGTGGGGATCCCGGATTGCTAAATGTAGAGGAATGAAACTGTCCTCATCTTTCATCCCCACTCTGCAAAAAAATCAACTAAAAATGTATCAGATACCTTAATATTGACTGCATGTTGAAAATTACTAGAAGAAAACATACACAAAACCCTTTGAGATATAGGCTAAGCAAAAGTTTCCTGGAGATGGCTCTAACAGGGTGGGGAATAATTTTAAGAAGTGATAAGTGAAATTTAAATATCTTCTGTAGTGTGAAAGAAGCATTCACCAGTGTAAAGAGACGGCCTACACGACAAGAACATGGATGCAAACTACTGTGTTGGGTAATATAGGCTGTCAACTTGATTGGATCTGGACCCAATGAAATGATGATGTACCAGAACTAAGTGAAGTTTAGCCAAAGGATGCAAAATAGGGTTAATAATAAAGGATCAATCATCGTTCTGGTTGTTTCCAACCAGAACATTTTGAATCTCTCTCTCTCTCTCTCCCTCACAAGAAAGAAGTGAATAGTAAGAAAACTAAGGAGGACACTAAGAATCTTGCATGATTGTGAACAAATAGTATTAAAACTCAGATTCTGTGGGCAGTGAGTATTGTATAGTTCTGTGTCTATAGGTTTGATAGGTTAAAGGGTAGGGTACTGTACTTATGTAATTAAAATTTTGTTTGAAAACAGCCACACGTATTGCTTTATTTTTTTAATACAGCATCAGAGACAAGCAGCTGTGACAGAGGCTCGTGGTCACCCTTGTGAGCATCAACTTTCAGGTCAAACATTCTGACATTATCTACGACTTCTCCTCTTTATTCACACTCTGTCCCCATCTGTGGAGAAAATACACAGACTATATTTAGAATACATCCAGAACCTGCTTTTCACAATTCCAACATCTCAACTGTCTCATGATCCCCACAGGCCTTCACCTTGATAGATGATTGCTATCACGTTTTTCATATTTTATATTGGTTAATTTGCTTTCTCTTTTGCCTTCTCTACTTTTAACAGCCACAGGGAAGAAACACTGATCTATTTAAAATAGAAATATGATTATATTGCCTTGTGGCCCACAGCCCTCCTGTGCCTTCTCATTCCACTGAGTAAAAACCAAAGTCTTCAGAATGGGGAGAAAAGGTGAAACCTTGACGTAATCAGTCTTTTTGCTCAGCATCCCTAGTTGGTGTTTCTTTTTTCTTCTTCAACTTGTTTCCTGGTCCTTCCTATTCAGCTGCCTACACCTAAGCTCTAGATCTAAGTGCTGGATCTGCTGACTTTTCCCGCACTTCTTGAGCAGGTGAACCACCCATCTTAGCCAAGGTTTCAGCACTATATTCAGATTGCTATCCGGAGTCACATGATCAGTGATGAATTATCCTGATAGCATGGAGCCATCTCTCTAATGTTCCTGTTGTTTCATGATATATATTTATTTTAATACTCATAACCTTCAGGAAAATCACTCCTGATGAAGACATGAATATGTACAGCATCCTGTAAATATTCAATATGAGAAAAAAACCCTCTTAAGATCTATCAAGAAAATTAAATTATAGCTTTTTCAGTTTTGTAGATAAGTATTATACATGTGTTAATCTTTATGGAAAGGATATTATGCACTCATCCATGTTTGATTTGTGTGTGAAAGAAAATTAGCTTTCTTTTCTTACTTTCTATACATAGTGTTTATCATTTTATCAATAGACAGTAATATTACTGAAATACAAATGAATTAGCTGTAAAATAGGGTGGTTGTTTGAGAGCAATCTTCATCATGGACTTCTCTGATGCATTTGAAATGCAGGGGTGTTATAGAACACTGATTTGAGATGATAGGCATATGTCCGGGGAAGCTATTTTGTAATGTACACAGCCGAGCATGGGTTTATAACAAAGGAACAGCATGTATGGTGGGACACTGCATTGTGTTCAATTACCTCCACTTTTTCAATCCATTAGTAGATGTCTAATTATTCTAACTATCTTTCAGAGATGTGTAATTTTAATAATTTAAGGTCATTCAAATCTGGCAATTACCATTAGCATTAACTTGATGACCACTTTGGATGATATTAACAATTAGCTGCTTAAACATATCATTAAAGCTTTCCTTATACATTACCTTTGGAAGTAGTATTTATTTCTCAATTTCATTCTTCCTGTTTATATTGTGGCTCAGATAAGCCAGAATTCTTAACATAGACTGTATTATTTTCATTTATAAATATATCTATGTAAAAGACTCGCCAACACAGTTAAGCTAAGTGCTATTAGGTAATTACACTGTCAATCTTGGATTAACAACAATAGGAAAAAAATGGGATGGTTTAACAAGCCTGGCTGAGATTGTTTTCTTGCTCTTCTCTGACGAATCAGCGAATATTGTTAAGAGTCATTCAGAATCAGAACAAAATGAGTGTCTTGAATAGAACGATGATTTTTTTTTTTTTACACGAAGTGAGATTGCTTCAAAGAAATGTGCCTTTGAGAAGAAATAAATGGAGGTTTTACTCTTTTATAAATCTCTAACCACTAAAACATTCATTAGGCTTCATTGTTTTGAGTTCATCCTAGGGGTTGGAGAGATGGCTTGGTGGTTAAGAGAGCTTACTTTCTTGCAGAGAACCTAGTTGGGTTCTGCTCCCAGCACTTGTGGGGGATCACAACTATCCTTAATTGTAGCTCCACTGTGTCTGTTGTCATCTTCTGGACTCTGGAGGCACTACACACACACACACACACACACACACACACACACACACACACACACACACCAGCAAAAAAGTATAATGATGAAAAATAGAGTTCATTTAATCTCATACTCATTTAGTACTATAGGTTCTATAAGGAAGATATGTCACCAATTCAAGCCAGGATCAGTAAGTCTTCGTGGATATAGTACCGGTCACAGAATTTTGGCATCATTGTAGTACTGCATTAAGTAGAAATTCCATATTTTTTCCTGATAGATCTTTTCTTGAGATACTTTTCCCTGATACATGCTTTTCTTCCAAGTTTTCTGGCCATCCCCCCTCCCCAACTATCTGTTCTCTACTGCATAATCCCTCCACACATTCATGGAGTTGGATATCTGTAACTCTTTTTGAGTTGTCTATAAATTTAGATACCCTCACCACAAAACTCCATGTCATTCTGCCACCAGCGCTTTTCCTTCATCCATTTTTGTGTTTGTGCTGGAGGAAGAACTCCTGACTAGGAGTATAAAATTAGTCATTTGTTAGAAGTAATGAAAACGAATAGACTGGCTTTCTTGTCCAATTCGAATGGAAACCTAACGAAGCTTTTGAAAACCTGCAGGAAATAAGGGAGAAGCAATTTGCCAACAGATTTGGGAAAAGTGACTTCCATTGGCAGTTGGAGCAGATGGCATCTTAAGCATGACAGATTTTCTACCACTCCACATAGAATCAATATCCAGTAGCATGAAGTAAATTAGCTGGCAGTGGATGAGAAGTCTGCCCATTAGTTTGATTTAGGTAAGGGGTGGATTTGCATAGTTCTGCCATGATACTTTGTTTCGGTTCATTACTGGTGACCAGATTCAACAGCAACCATCCCAAGGATGGTATGATGACTCTCTCACAGACATAAATTTGGAACTGCAAAGCTGTAAAAAGGAAGAGTGTCTATACCTTCATGCTAGCTTTCTTCTTCTACAGATACACTGAGAAAGCAACTTTATAGGTAAAACCTACATAAAACAAAGATGCAAATTAGTTTGAAGAGGATGAGGAGGTACGGAGAAATGAACAAATATTTCACCAAGAACTTACCTTTACCCTAACTTCATTTTGGCCTCGTGTTTTCCAACTGGAACCTTAAAATTTGTGTTGGAAGTCATGTGGATAGTAAGTGATTTCTCAGTCACAAGCTCATGTTTGAATGAGTCCCCACATAATGCTTTGTGCTTTGGGCTACATTACAAAGATTGTGGGTCTTCTGTTAGCATTTAGTAATTTTATCCACCAGACCTTCTGATTAATCCCACACTTAAAGCTTTCCTACTCAAAAAAGTCCAATGTTTTACCTAGGATACTGATGTGTGTGTGTGTGTGTGTGTGTGTGTGTGTGTGTGTGTGTGTGTGAATACACAAATTAATTTTATTTTAAATAATGCAATAATTTAATCCAAACAAATGAATTCCCAGTAGTAAATATAAGACATCAATTAAATAACTATCTACTTATTAAGCACATATTGTACAATACTCAAACAACACAGTCCCAATTTCATGGAACTAAAGACATGATAGGACATCTATAAAATGTCAGGTTCCAGTTGTTGAGAGTAGCATTAAGGAGCTTTATGTCATGGGTTGGATTCCCCATGATACAGGTTTCTAAGATGGGAAGAAGTGTACAGAATGCCTATTAGGAAATATTATTGAGAGAGAAACACTAATGGGGACAAGATTAGTCTGAAGGAGAATTTGCCATGATTTGGGTTCAGGGATGGTCATAGCTGGCCTACTGGGAGTCTTGAACCTAAGATGATCCTTCAGAATTGACTTGGAGAGAAAGAGGGGCCAGGTCTATAACAGTTGGTCATTGGATTTTGCCGCTGAACAAGGTAAGCATTTTGAGGACAGATTAGAATTCAAATGGGCACATTTTCCCCTTAAAATTTTAACTTAGATTTAAAAAATTGCATAGAGTGGTAGGAAGAAGGCATTGAGTGCCATGGTAAGCATTTCATTTTTAAGAGTGGATGTTGAGGCCTGGTCCTGTAGAGAAGCTTCATACTCTATAGTCTCACCCTGCTTTTAGGATAAGAGAATTAATCAGGCACCAAGGTTTCACCTCCAAAACAATCTTTGTAGAAGTCACATCTTGTTCCTTGATTGACAGTGAGTAGGGAAGGGACACATACAGTAAAGGTACATGTACCTTGAAAGTTTTAAAGTTGTTATTTAAAAACTATACATTCTTTACTAAGAAGTATGCCTCAGCAAAGTAGAAAGTTAAAGGTTAAACAGAGAAGCCCGAGCCAGGATATGAGTGTGAGATAAGGGCGTGGGAGTGGATGGGATGACTTTGGCATGGGATATTGAGGGGGTGAATTAAGAGTAGGGAAGAGTTTCTTATAATACTACCAGTGTAGCTGGAGAGTTTTCTCTCTGGGTCCTGCCAAGTCCTGGCAATTCGACAGCCACTTATAAAATAAACACACAGACACTCATATTATTTAAACTGTTTGGCCTAATGGCTCAGGCTTCTTGTTAACTGTTCTTATACCTTAAATTAACCCATTTCTATAAATCTGTACCTTGCCACATGGCTCGTGGCTTACCGGCATCTTCACATGCTGCTTGTCATGGCCGCGGTTGGCTGTGTCTCCCCCCACTCAGCCTTCCACTTCCCAGAATTCTCTTCTCTGTTTGTCCCGCCTATACTTCCTGCCTGGCCACTGGCCAATCAGCATTTTATTTATACAGAGTGATATCCACAGCACACCAGTGCTATGATCATTGATTAGTCCAAACACAGACTTTTCTGCCTTGGTTATAAGTACTGTTTTATTCTCAACCAGTACACATAGCTGTTCCTAAGAAAAGGCTGAAGACACAAAAATTACTGATGATGACAGGAAGAGACTCCACCATAGATGAAGCCCTGCGGTTCTTCTATATGTCAATAATTTGGATATACCTGGAATTAAAAGGTAGAAACATATGATTTTTTTATTTATAGTAATATTCTAAATATTGCTGTACTATTTCATTTCAAGAAGCCTTTACTATCCTTACTTTGTATTTGTGTTTAATAATATATTTTTCATTGGAACATGCTCATAGCAAGGACACATTATTTATTCACTTAATTTACTCATTAAACAGGGCTGCAAAATGTTTTTTTATTGATGCTTGTATGAATATGATTACAGGGCTGACTAGTTAGTATTGGATAACTACTTTGGGGGGGCATGTGTAAAAGAAGCTCTTTCCTGGGGAAGGCTATTTCTCCTGCTCAGAACAAGCAGGTTCTATTTCTCTCTCTCTCTCTCTCTCTCTCTCTCTCTCTCTCTCTCTCTCTCTCTCTCTCGTGTGATTAGCACTGAGCTAGTGACAAAGCATTGAATGATGCTGGGGGTGCAGACTAATCTTGCTTGGGAGTAAAAACAATTATACATAAAAGTAACAATTAAATGATTAATGATAGTACTTTACAGAACTGGAGAGCCATAGTAGAGAATGATAGAGCAAGAGTGAGATGGAACTTTAAAGAACCTATTTCAGATGGAGGTATCAGGAGATGTCTTTCCAAGCAGGTGACCTTTCTGCTAAGACCCCAGGATTAATGGAAGCCAACAAGGTAGATAGTTCAGGCCATGCAGAGAGTGCAGATGCATCAAGATCCTATCACAGAAAAGGGCTTCTAGGTTCAAGGGAGTAAATGGATGTGCCAGAAGAGTGGAGATAAGCCGAGAAAAGCATATGCCATTGGCAGCTACACACTAAAAGTGTGAGGCTTATTTCTGTCCAAGGACAAAAAGCTACAGGTCTTAAGAAGCATGCTTGTGTGGCTTGATCCATGCTTTGAACTTATCAGTCTGGTGGACTTGCACACAATAACTGTGTTTGTGTAGGAAGCAATAGTTGTGTTATGATCAGAAGAAAAAGTCATGATTTACATTAGTGTTTGGATAAACAGAATAACAGAAAAATAATGATGATTTGCCTAAAGGCTGTTAAAAGAGAGCAATGATGATCCCCGATTCCTACATGGAACACATAGATGGGTTGACAGGCTCACTTAAGAAGGAAAAGATGGGAGAAAGATTGAATGAGGTGCAGGCTACTGTCACCAAGGGTTCATTTGCAAGCTTACTACGTTTGAGACAACGATGAGCCATCAAAGTAGATATTTCAGATAGGTAATGGGTATGAGTATGCTTAGAGGTAAAGGCAATGATCTGTGAGCATCAGAAATAAATTTTGGAGTTAATGATACATAAATGATATATAGCTACAGTAAATGATGAGATCATTCAGGGAAGTCCATTACTGGGGGTAAAATGCACACATTACAGAGCTATAAGGAACTCCAATGTTCAGAATTTAGACAGATGAGATGGAGGTCTTGGCGCTGAAGTGGTGACACTCTGGTACAATGACATGTGACCTGGTTGCATTTTCACAATGGCATGTAGAAATGCAAAATAATTTTCAGTTTATAAAACACAACCCCAAACAGGCAATCTCCTAAGAGCTTTGCCTACATCAGTTTAACTTTATTCCTACAAAGATCAGTGAAGGTATCTGCTGTGATGTGAATGTTTTTGCATCTCACATTCACATGTTTAACTCCTATATCCCAAGATGATGATGTCGGGATGTGGGGTCTTGAGTAGGTTGCTTGGAGGGGGGCGCTTGGATTTGTGCCTGTATAAACAAACGCAATAGAATAGTTATTTGATAAATTCCTGACAAGTACCTCAATTCTAGTCCTGATGAGGTAGAGAATGCTGCAGCAGAACCAGACACAATTCTCTGTGCTGCCTGAAATCCTGCACACAAAGCAACCCATCAACTAAGGGTAATGGGAAAGGCATCTGGAGCCTTACTTCAGCCAAGTTCACAGGGTTTTTTCCAGGTCTGGTGAGGAGACTCGGGCATCGTGGCCAGGACAGAGGTGCAGAACATAAGCTCTTGAAAGTCTGGGGTGTAGTTGGTCGTGGCAGGATAGGTTTGTGGCAGCTTCAGCTTATTATTTGTTGGGGAAAACTTCCTCATGGATTTCCAGGCATAAGAAAGTTTAGACGGTGTTCTGGGAAACAAAACAAAGCAGAAGAAAAAATATTACAAACACAAATGCTAGTTATTAAATTATTTTTTTCCAAGCTCCAAATTCACCCTCCTGTGGCCACACTTTGGTGTTGGACAGTGATTGAAACCACACACGTGTTCCCAGCTGGCTCAGTTAGGCTGTCAATAGGAACCACGGAGGGAGTCTACAGGACTATGGGAGAAAGGGACTGGTCTTCTTATGCCTGCGCCCTGTGGATTCTCTTCCCTGGTGTTCCTGAGAGTGTCTCCCTAGTTACAGTTTCTCAGAGCAAGGACAGCAGCACCTTCAGTAGTAGCAGCAGCTTGAATATTCCAGGCACTTAAAGATACATTTCATTGTCACAGTATAGAGGGTCTGGGTCTCTGTTCTAAACCTTCCCAAGTTTAGTCAAATCCACGAATTTTTCCTCTGAGTTCTAGCACCACAGAGTCTGTGTAAATTTTAATACTTCCAACCTCTTCCTTCTGTTTCCTGACTGCTGTAGCAACAGTTGGCTTCTGCAAATACTGTCCTTATTACACCTTGATTTCTAGTCTACCATTATGTATCCAATTAATGTGACTGTATTACATTCCTTTCTTGAAGGTATGTTAAAACCTTGGGTGTGAAGGATTCTGTCATATATAGCTGTGGGCCTAGAAATATAGCTTAGTAGAGCTTAGTAGTAGAGTGCTTGTATAGATTGTGTGAAGCCTGAGATTTAATTTCCAGCATCATGAAAAAGAAAGAAGGAAAAAAAATAAGGAGAGAAAAGAAAAATAATTAGACGGAATTTCCGTGATGTCTGGTCCTCTTTACAACATGGAAATTTATGTGTCTAAGGCTGCCAAGAAATCTCTTTGGACTATAGTATAGTTTTTCATGAAAAGTCCTCTCTTCCAGGCTTACCTGGTTAGGGCAGGGCATTTAGATTGATATCTTTTTTGATTAATTCAATATTGACTTATTTGAGTCGTTAATTACATATGCAGAATCCCTCCACATTTGTCATATGATATAACACAATTATGGGAATGTAATCCCTCATATGCCCAGATTATTCCTACTCACGAGTAGTAAGTTTTATGAGGGGCATATGACAAGGGATAGCAATCTTGAGGGCCACATTAAAATTCTGCTTACTAGGAAGAACGTAGTTACCAACTAGCCTGGGATGGCTTAAGCCTCCTGAACCTTGAACATACTTGACATCAACTGGGCATGGCTAATTGATATGCATCTCATTTAAATATGCAGATCGGAAGTCACTCTAATCCAGTGCCTTCTTTTTTTCTACTTCTCCCAGAGTAGATCACAGCTGTTCTGGAATGGATCTGCAAGACCCCATGCAGAGCAGTTGCTTTGACAACTGATGCATACTCTGTCCTATTTCAACACTCCTTAAAAGGGATTTACAGAGGCATTGCTAGGCAGAGTTAGATCTACAGTGTTGCAGAGGATTCAAATCTCAGGCATGATAGAAGCTCAAAACTAGTGATTACCTGAAGAGTCAACATAAGCTTTTGTGCTGTATCTAAGCTCACAGCATACATTCCTTATAACTCATCCAAAATGATGCAAGCTTCCACTGTTACTCCAGGCTTACTGACCTGCATCTTATCTAAAACAGGTATACAGCAGATACTTGTTGAATCAAAATGCCTTTCAAGAGTGGTTGTTATAGAAAACATTATATATAGAACTTAAAAGTCTGTGAACCTGATTTCTTTCCAAAGCTGCATTTAAGCAGTCTATTAAAAATATAAATCTTTTTGTCCAAGCAAATTATATTTCTGCCTAAAGTAACCCCTGCAACAATAGAAATCAAGCTATTTGTTAAGCATTGTAATTATTCACTCTAGTATTCACAAAAGGAAACAACTTACTTTCAACTATCTGGATGAAAATAACTTTAAATTACTTAATAGCTCTACAGTGAATTGTAGATGTTTTATTCCCATAGTGCATATGAATAATCCCATGAACAGAAAAAGATTCTAAAAAGTATTCTTCTTTAAGGCAACAATGATTGTCCATTACCCTTGCCAATCTAGTCCCCAACATCAATATTTACTATAGCTTGGTTCAAACAATCTTAGTTCTTCTGAGCACCAACTGGTGTTTCTTACAGGAAGGGAAATGTAATCCCTTCAAATAATCCCAAGGTGCATTATCAGTTAAAAACTAAGTGTTCATGGAGAGAGTTGGCTAACCCACCACTTGCTGAATTGATTTAATCACAAACTGTGTTAAATCTACCCAACTCAGTGGTTCTGCAAGTACTCTAAGAAACACAGTTTCTGAAATATAACTTGAGGAATAATGCCACCCAGGTTACCAAGATAGTCATTAGCCAAACATACATTCAGTAGCTGTAGGATAGCTCTAATTGTAGCGGGTAAGTCAGGAGAATAAATATTGATTGATCACTTTTTATGTTTGAGATAGTGTACAGTATCTTTTTAATCTTTACTATTCCTTTAAGAGATAATCTAACTGCTATCTTATAGATGCAGATAATGAAGTTCAAGGAAGCAAAGAGTGTCCGCAGGCATGAACTAACCTATCAAACACAAGCCTGTATGCTCTTTGGGCTACTAATATGCACTACTGAGCACAGTACCTGAACAACAGAGTTATCACACGCAGATTTATGCCTGTTATTCAGAAAGCATGTATTTTTGAAAGTTTTCTGGAAAAATCGTTAGAGGAATATTAAAAGTTGTTCATGTCTCCAGATGAATATTTGAACAGCATAAGGTGTGCAGAGATGAATCAAAATTTGTTCTCCTTCAGGAAGCTGGGGCAGAGAAGGAAGAACTCTTGTTGAGTCAGATGCTAGACCCGTGGAGGAGATGAGCATCCCCAGCTCCTAAATTGGCATGCCCTCCAAGCTCTGTCAGTGCCAAAACTTTACCATTTAGATTCTGGCTGGATGTGTGCTTTTTTTTTTTTTTTTTTTTTTATTAAAATTGTGCTTTCTTGAATATTTTCTTTAAAGAAACAGCAAGTTCTAAACCAGTGGTTTTCAAACTTCCTAAAGCTGCAACTCTTTATTAAAGTTCATCATGTTGTTGCGACCCCCAACCATAAAATTATTTTCGTTGGTACTTCACAACTATAATTTTGCTGCTGTTATGATTTGTAATGTAAATATCTGTGTTTTCTGATGGTCTTAGGTGACCCCTGTTGAAAGGGCCATTCAATCTTCAAAAGGGCTGTGACCCACAGGTTGAGAACTGCTGTTCTAAACCAATCTTTGAAATACATATTATTCATAGTTCATAAATGCTTAAAATATTTTTATTTCCCTGAGATCTAAGGTATGTTGAACAATTTATAGAAATAATTTCTTAGGGGGAAACTTTCATAGTGTTTTTACTGAATGTTCCATGTGTAATGGGAATCTGTAGGTTGAGTATTCCCTTCTCAGTATTGCATTTGATACTGTTGGGAGGGGTGCACTGAAATGATGGAGTGATTTTAAATAATACTGTTAATAAAAGATGTTTTGTCAAGATTCAGGGTTTATTTATTTCCCTTAGTGGGGAGAATACTATTAATATATATTAAAATTGCACAGTCAGAAAAACAGGGTGTTTATTTTTTTCTGTGAGTATGATGGGTTTCCTGGCTCAAGTTCCAAACCTCAAGGGTTGCTCAATTTCAGCCATCATGAAAGATATTTAATCAAATGATCTAGAAAATAGCCAACTGTGATATAATAATAATAATAATAATAATAATAATAATAATAATAAACAACTAGGGGTTCTGTGAGCAAGGGACATCAAGATCATGATGGGGAAACCTACAGAGACAACCAAACCAAACTAGTGGGCACTCATGAATTTTAGACCAACACCTGTGGAGCCTCCATGGAACTGGACTAGGCCCTCTTTATAAGCGAGACAGTTGTGTAGCTTGATCTGCTTAAGGGCCCCCTGGCAGTAGAATCAGGATCCATCCCTGGTGCATGAGCAGGCTTTTTGAAGCCCACTATCTATGGTAGGACACTTCGTACAGCCTTGAGGCAAGAGGAGGGTCTTGGACCTGCCTCTACTGAATGTACCAGGCTCTGCTTACTCCCCATGGGAGGCCTTACCTTCTTGTAGGAGGGACTGGGGAGTGGGTTGGTGGGGGGAGATTGGAGGGGTGTGAGGAGGGAAAAGGGGGATCTGTGATTGGTATGTAAAATGAATAAAAATTTAATAATAATAATAATAATTAAAAAACTAGTACAATGAAAATAAGGAAGAGTACTTCTGTTGCATTGTCCATACCCAAAGATGCCCCTGATATAGGCTGGTTGCATAATTGCTTATGGCCAATGCCTCAAATATTTAACCATTGAATGAATGACTTTAAGCTTTGGTTGTTTCCTTTCAAGCCCTCTTGTGCATGTTGCCTCTGTGAACAGTCTTGCACATGGAGAAGGCACACAGAACACAGTTTGCTACACACTGCTCAGAAGTCTTCCTGTACAGAAATGTCTCATGTGTAACTTATGATATTGATGTTCACATACATGAAAGTTCTATACATATCTGCTAAGATTTGTGGCTTCTGAAAGTGGTCACCTTGGTGACAGGCTGAATGACATTGTCTCACACTATGGAGAGGTATCTCTGTTTATGTATCGAACGTCATAGTAAAACTCAAAATGCCTGGTAGTGTGGTTAGGGTTTAATTATCTACCCAGTTAAACTTTCTATTATTCTTCTTTTATCATCAACAATGACCAGTTCATGCCTATACTTGTTTCATGGCTAACCTAAATGTACATTCACTGCCTTACCTATGAATTATTTAAACATAAATTCTAGATGTTTTATGATTCTGATTCAAAATATTTTCATGTAAACTTATGTTATAGTTAAGGGAAGGGTTGACAAGAAACAATGATTAAATTAAATAGAACTAAAAGCTTAAATTACTTCCTTTGATGTATAAAGTATCCTGTTGTGTTTATGCTTTCCTATCTGTCCTATGCTTTTATAGTTTATTGACTCAAGCCAGAATTAAACCAAAGTATATTTGTTGTGATTGGTCAATGTATTTTTTGTTTCTCTCCCAGTCTACAGATTACCTCTTTTTCTTGCAATGTTAAAAAGACATTGGATCATTTGTATTGTGAATTATTGTAATACTTAGGAGTGACTGAACTTCTGTGACATCATTTAACACATTTCTCTGATCCCAGAATTTCCATTAAATCAGTAGTTAGAGCTTGGAGGCTTGATAGAATTTAGATTGGATCACTTTGGAAAGACTATTTCATAGATGTCGGGTACATTCATCATTAGACCAAACATTGCTGACTGTTCTGAGATGTAACTGCTTCTGATGACCAAGGCTTAGTCCCATATTTCATTAAAGTCTACAAAATGAGAATATTTCATTTCAGCTATTCTGTTGTGTGTGTGTGAGTATGTGGGTATGTGGACATGGGAAATTGCTCATGGAGGCCAGAGAATGGAGCTGGAATTACAAGTATTTGTGAGCAGCTTGATATGGAGGCTGTGAAATGAACTTTGGTCTTCTGAAAAAGCGTAACTGCTGAGTCATCTCTCTAGCCCCTTTAAAACACATTATGCATCTTAGTATTTGCAAATATGTCCTTATTTATGATTAATTAAGTGCTTACAATAACTGTGCTGGCTAGTTTTATGTCAACTTCATACAAGCTAGGGTCATTTGGAAAAAATGGACCTCAGTTGAGAAAATGCACCCACCAGATTATTCTGCAATGTATTTTTTTTTTAACTGATGATTTGTGTCAGACTGTCCAGTTGCCACTCTGGGCTTTATAGTCCTGAACAATATAAGAAAACAGGCTGAACCAGCTATGAGGAGCAAGCCAGTAAATGCCAGTCCTTCATGGCCTCCATTTCAGTTCCCGCTTCTGGGTTCCTACCTTGAGTTCCTGACCTGACTTTCCCCAGTAAGGGACTGTTACCCAGATGTGTCAGATAAAATTAACCCTTTTCTCCACAGATTCCTTTTGGTCATGGCGTTTTAACACAGCAATAGAAACTATACTTAAGACAGAAATCGGTACCAGATTCATTAGGTATTTCTATGATAGATCGGACCACATGCTTTTTTGGAGGAACGTGGTAATGTTTGAACTTTGGTCTGGAAAAGCCCTTGAGTGCTTAGAGTGGAGAAGGCTATTCTGTGGGATCTTGGAAGATAAGAATGCTGAGAGGAGAGCAGACAAAGGAGGCTTGGCTTGTGGCATTTCACAAGGAGTTTGGGAGTCCTTCAAGGACTCTTTCAAGGACATTCATATGGTATTTTGAATTAAGACCCACGGAAGTGAAACCTTTACTTTGCTGGGAGCTGAGAAATCAATGGTGAAAAAGAAGAGACCAGCATTGCTGAAGCAAAATCTTTCAGGTCAGCACATAGAAGCTGTTGTCTAGAGACGGTCAAGGCTGAACCTCATGCTGGTAGCTCAACTTGGTAACTGAAAGAGTCACCCAGGTAGTACTGATGTTGTATGAATGAATGGGTCATGGAGAAAAGCAGTGGCTTGCACTGTGGGAGGCCACTGGTGAAAGTGCAGTCTCAGCTGAAGTAGAAGTCCCAGGATTAAAGGTTCCTTGAGAGAAGCAGAGGACTGGAACCACATGGCACTGTAAGACAGCTCAAAAGAAACTATTGGTGAAGGTGAAGCCCAGTTGCAAGGAGATCCCAACATTTGGGAAAATGCCAGTATCATGGACTGACCACCAAGGACAGCAGCAGTTGTGGAGTAGAGCCAGCCTGATTCTACAAGTCAATGTGTACTGCTAACAAGCAGAGTTGGAGAAATGGATCCTTTTGAAGCCCAGAGGATCATGAGTGAATCCCTAGCATCTAATACAAACTTGACATTGTTGAACTAGGATTTTGCTTTGCTTTGATTGTTAATGTGCCTTGTTTCTTCCTTCCTGAAGTGAGAGAGCATTTAACTTGTTTTTCGTTTTACAGGAATCCACAGTTGAGAGACTTAGATATTTTAGAGACCAGATAATTTAGAGAGGCTTGAACTTTCATAGAGACATTGGATGTATAAAGACTCTGAACTTTTAAAGGGTTTGAATTTTTAAAGACTGGAGCTTTTAATATTTTCAATGTTTGTATTATGATAATAATATTAATTAGAGATATTGGGGATGGACAAGAAAGGAAAGGTTATGGTTTAATAGCAATGCATTTGAGTCACAGTGTGACAAATCCTGTCTGTTTATCTTCCACACCTCTTTCATCCTCAAGAATAGATTAATATCTTTTTTTAATTTCTCAGAATTTTGAAACTTTCTCTGTTTTATTTCTGTGTACTTTCTGTTTGTTTTTACAGCATTATCTACTGTGTTCATCTGTTTCTGTGGTTCCAAATTTAGCCTTCATTTATAAATTTAACTTCATTTCTGTTCTTTTCCCGCCATGGTTCTGTTTTTCCACAGCTTCCATTTTCTAATCACTTCATTTCTGTGAGCTTCTGAGTCTGTTTTACCCTCTACTTTACTTTCCTACCTTCAATAGCTTCAATTCTTAAATAGCTTTCTTAATAGTATTTTGACCTTTTTTAGAATGGGGGTGGAATGCTATGAGGCTAGAATTTTATGGACGTGAATTTCCGGAAGCCATTTATTATATTTTACTCTTTGGTTACTTAAATTTTAGAAACTATTTTTTTTTATTTTCATGGGATTTTGTCATGCTATCATTTTATTAAACTTGTGTTAAGAGGAAAACTTAAACATACTATATGGTGATATTTTATTTGTACTGAAATGAGATTTTATTTGTATGTTAATAAATAAAGTTGCCTGGGGGTCAGAGCTAATAGTAAGCCATAGCGGAGCTGGGCGTTCGTGGTGCATGCCTTTAATCCCAGAACTTGGTAGGCAGAGCTAGGTAGATCTCTATGTGGTCAAGGATACAGCCAGCATTGGAGACACACACCTTCAATCTCAATATCAACCATAGAAGACCTGGAGGTCTGTACAGACAGGCAGTGACGAGGCGGTCATGTGGTTGGGTTTACAACCAATGAGAAGGCAGAACAGAAAGTCTATATAAAGACAAACACACAGGAAGTAGGTCTCTCTTGGCTGAAGAGGACCGCTGAAGCTGGAAGAGTAAGGCTCTTAGCTCTGACCTCTTAGGCTTTTATCTTTACATTGGCTCTGTGTTTCTTATTTAATAAGACGGTTACTTCTACAATACTAGAAGACAAAGGTGATCCTGGATAGCTCTTCTTAATTCAGGGCATGGGGCCTTTCCTTTTGTTTTCATGAATGAACACTAGCAACAAGAGCAGCTGTAGCTTTTGAAGTCTTACTCCTTAATGGTTTTCTCATTTCATCTAACTCTTCTCCTCCTCTTCCTCTTTATCCTCTTTCTCCTCTTCCTCCTCCTCTTTCTCCTCCTCCTCCTCCTCCTCCTCCTCTTCCTTCTTCTACTTCTTTGATATGTTGTACTATTCTTTCCATTGATCTATTCGAAAGGTGGGGAGGTCTGTGAGGGAACCCCTTACTCATTTTGAAAACTCCCTTGCTTAGCTTGCTCTTGCAATGCACAATGGTCCTAATACCCTGCCTGTGGTCATACAGACCCAAGAGAAACCCATGGAGTCCTGAGGCACTTTTTAGATAATTTTCTTATCACTCATGGTGCTTTGAATCTCAGTGGCTTTCGAGGAGGATGTTTTGTCTTCTTATTCTTCCTCAGCATGGATGACATGGATGTTTGCTGGGGTGGTTTTGCCACATCCTTGCTTTTGTTTTGAAGCTTATTCACACTCCTACTTTTGAAGTATCTGGGTTTTTTTTTTTTTTGTGTGTGTGTGTGTGTGTGTATTTTCATTTATTTGCCCAGTTATTATGTCAGACTTAGTTGGATGAAGAAGAAATGATGGATATTTAAAAATTCAGGAAGCCACCACTGCCATGCTCCAAAATCCTTGGCATTTTTTTTTTGTTCAAGTTTCCTGGGTGATTATAAAACATGACTAAAGAAGAGAAGACAGAAGATCAGAATCATTGTTCCACATCTATCACTCTCTGCCAATGTCACATTTTAAAGTCCCTTAAATAACACGAACTTCAGTCTTTGCATCAGAAAAAGGGCAGGTGCAGGTGCCACTCAGCTTTTTTCCTTGATGCACTTGCTTGGGGAGCTGATGCGTTATACAGAATTCTTACATCAGTATATGCTTTGAAAGTCTAACATTCTATCCATTCTATAATGTGAGTGGTAGATTCAGACATGACCATTGATTACCAAGAGCATCATTAAATACACATGATGCACATTCAATGTGTACATAGTAATCACAAAGGGGAGGAAACCCATGTGCTTATTATTAGAGCAGTGGTTTTCAACCTATGGGTTGTAACCCCTCTGAGGATCTAATGACCATTTCATAGGGGTCAGTTTCGTATCAAATATCTTGCAGATCAGATATTTACAATACTGTTGGGAGCCATGTAGCATAGTCTTGGATCAGCATATGAATGCATGCTCAATGGGTCTCCATGAGGCAAAGCCCATGAAAGATGGTCTCTCACTTGACCGGGACCTGTGGACCACTGGGCAGCACAATATTTGGCTGAATTCATGCAGCTTGTAGGCTCTTTTCTTTCTTATTATATTGTTGACTCTTTGGGCAGCTCTTAGTTTTATTTTGCCAGTCACACATCCAACACCTGTAATTTTCCCTGGAAATTCTGTTCTTCCTTGAATATTTTCCCCTAAGATTCAGCAGGGGGCTATGCTTCTCAAATCCCTTATCTGGAATTTCTAACTACAACTCCTAATTCTGGGAGTTTTTCTGACTTAATAGAGGCACTTAGGTAGATATGAGAAAACAACACTTGGAACTTTAACCATGTCTCACAATTTTGGAAAGGAGGGTAAGGCATGCACATACAGAATAGGGAAAAAAAAAGCCTCAAGAATACACATAGTGCCAACTGTTGAGAGTTAAGTTTCCTGGACACCAAGCATGGACAGACTCAATGATAGGATCTAGTATAACCTAATGGGAAAAAATACAATGTAACATATGGGATGGGTAGGTCTATCTTTATCGTACACAGGAGCTTATACTGGTGAAAAAAATATAGTATAGTGGGATGGGAAAATAGTGCCTTATCACACTCTGCCTTTTATAGAGAGATTGAGACATGGGATCCTCTTGTAGAAAATAATTCCGCATAAAATCCTATCTTGCAGACATGAAAGAAATGTTTGGGTATGGATGTTGTTGTCCTTAAAGGATTGTACCCATGTCTATTGCTTTTCACCTTTGTAACCAGAAGTAGCTGCCAGCTGACATAAGTGCTGTGAGAGCAGGATGTGTCTGGCTGGATATCTAATTAAGCTGTAAAAATGCTGAACTCTGTGTCTAGAATAAGGTTATGTAGGAGGTGGTAAAGTGTATTTGGGGAAGCATAAAGAGGAACAATGGGGGCTCTTATGATGATTATGATGTATTTCTTAAAATATAATGTATTTCTTAAAAGTAAAAAAAAAAAAAAAAAGGAGCCAATAATAAAGCTGTTCATGTAAGCCTCGTAGAAACAGTTTGAGCTATTTGGGGCCACTTGAATGCAATCTACCTGGTGGCCAGAATTTTTCTTTTCACTGATGCCCCTTCCCTGTCTCAGGACCTGAACCTGAGCCGAGGCTGGACCCGAGCACATTAAGATTCATAACAGGTGCAAAATTCAGTTATACAGCAGTCATGAAATAATTTTATGGTTGGGGGGGGTCACCCCAACATGGGAACTGGATTAAAGGGTTGCAGCATTCGGGAGATTGAGAGCCACTATGAAAGCAGCTCTAGGCCCTAACATTGAGTTCCTGACTGTGCATGGTGCAGAGTGGTCAGTCTCTAGGTCTGTCCATGAGTGTGAAAGCTGAGCCTGCTGTTTCTGATGATCTAGAAGCTCGTTCTCTTTTCTCTGGTTTATACTCTCATTTACTTACTGTTGATTGTGTGTAGTCATTCATAAAATAGTTATTCACCACCCCCACCAAGAACGGCAAGACTAATGCACTGGTATAGAAATAGTCTGTTATAGAAAATCACTAATTTACATCTACCTCTCTCTCTCTCTCTCCCTCTCTCTCTCTCTCTCTCGGAAACTTTTATTTCTCCTTCGTTTGCAAGGAGAGACATTTTATGTTCTAGCCCATCCTCAAACTACCTTCCCCCAAACATCTACAGCTGTGTTATTTTCATACTAACTTGAGTGTGTTTTGCGCCCTGCTCTTCTGGTAATCAATGCTATGGTGCTCGAGAGTAAAGGAGTACTTCAATGCTTTACAGCAAATTTTTGAAATAGGTAAGCATTAACTTTTCATGGATTTTGCTTTTGGTTCTGCACTCCTGTCCAATATCTTCCTGCCCCTCTTGTTGGCCTCTAATGATTTCAGGCTTTAGCACGGGAGCATTGCAGTGAGGGGCAGGACAAAGGTTTGGTCCTCTAAACTGATTTTTCTGACCTCCCACAGCCCCAAACTATTTTTTTTCCCTTTGGAGCAGCTGATCTCTGTCAACCATTAGATTAATGTAATTAAAGCAATTCATGCTCGTGAATAACAGCTCAGAACCATTCCATCGCTATTATAGTTTTTTTTTAGAAGAGGGTGCTTGAACTGCTAACCGGGGAATTTTAAACAGTTGACGAAAAGAAAAAGGGTCCCAAAATAAAATATCAGGCCATCTCAGGGGAGAGTTTTCATGGCTGAGCTAATGTTGGAGTCAGAGTAGTGGTTGTCAACCTTCCTATTGCTGTGACCCTTCAATACAGTGCCTCACGTTGTGACATCACTCAGCCATAACATTATTTTTCTGCTACTCCATAACTGTAATTTTGCTACTGTTCTGAATCGGTATGTAAATATCTGATATGCAGAATATCTGATATGTGACCACCCCCCCCAAAGAGGTCATGACCCACAGGTGAGAACCACTGGGCTAGAGTCACTATATAGCATTCAAGTAGTGTTTTCTATGTTTCCAGAAAGTGTTACAAGAGTGCTTCTAGGATGCGTTTTGCTGATCAGGCCATCCACTCTCTCCCTTTGTCCTCAGCAGGACTTGGGTGTGTTGTGTGCCAGGGGTAGTGTGTCTAGTCAGAATCTTACATGCTCTAACCCTCCTTTTAGTTATATTATAGGCAACTGTCTTAGTTGTAGCCACTATAATGTACACAAAAGTGTGCGAGTTCTCAAGGAACACTTTAAAAGAGAGACCCACATTCTCCCGTATCTTTGGCTCTTTTCTTTGGAGTCAGACTTGATCGTAGGAGAAAACAGTGATCATTCTAATGAGACAAAAAGTTAAGTGCCACGGTCCTCAATGGCAGAGTGAAAGCAAAACACCAGCCTCGACTCCCCTACTGATGCACAGCCTTTATTTGGCAGTAGATTAAGCTCCTCTTTGAAGTCTCTATCCCTCACAGCCAAATCTATTGGTACAATAAGCCCTCAGGTATAGTCAGATTTTTCCTTGGGCTGACAGCTCACAAATAATGACAGGGAGACATCAATTATGAAAGCTTGGTCTTAGCTTAGGCTTCTTTTTAACTAGCTCTTATAACTTAAATTAACCCATTTCTGTTAATCTATGTACTGTCACATACTGCCAATCCTGCTTCCTCCATGTCTCCTCATGTCTCTCTCATGTGCCTAGATTCTTCCTCCCTCTTTCTCTTTCTGCCCAGAAGTCCTGCCTATATCTCTTACCTGGTTATTGGTCATTCAGCATTTTATTACACCAATCCCAGAAATACACCTTCATACAGTGTACAAATATCCCACACTTCCCCCCTTTTGTCTAAATAAAAAGGAAAGATTTTAACTCTAACATAGTAAAACTATATACAATAAGAACAATTATCAAGTAAAAAATATGTTTACAATGTCCAGTCCATAAGTATTTGGCGAATTCAGAGAAAATATTCCATTATCTATTCTACCTTGGTGAATGCAAAGCTTTTCTTTACCTAAGTTACTTTTTGTTCTAATGTGTATTACCAACCCAAAACTATATTTTTAAACCTCAAGATATTTTCTTAGATAAACAACTTAAGCTTTTATGTCTCTCATCCCTATATATTTTACACCTCTTTTGTGAGATTATTTTTTTTAATTTGGTAACAAGGAAAGTTGTGAAACTATAACTATGTAGTCTTCAACCCCATGAAAGACTCGAGAAGGAAATAATATTACCTGAGATAACAGGAAGTATAGAGCAAGGAACTTCCAAAGCTATAGAAATGAAAAAGACATCTTGCTGCCTGGACAGTGTTCCTTTGCAACACTGGAGCATCCATCTTTGGCCTACAGGCCTAGAATATTTGACAGACTTTGCTGTGAAGCAGGACTTTTGAAGGACTGTCCTACTTTGTCTTGGTAAATTTCGGCAGTCACTTTCTTTGGTGTCCTCCTTGTCCATTTTGGACAGCATACTGTCAGCAGTTGAAGCCAAGGGCCATTTTTTTTTTTTTTTGCCCAAATGGCTAGCTTTGCATATTGAAAGCAAACTCTGTATGGAGGTCTTTGATGCCTATCATCCTTTTATTTTTTTTTTTAAGCAAATTGGTGCTGCCAGGAACTGATGTGTCTCACTGTCATGAAAATCCTTATGTTATTAAAACATTTTAAGTGTCATATTCTGTAGGTCTTTGAAGTATTTGAAGAACATCTATCTATTTAAAATGTATCTGCCTGACCTTAAAGACATACCTAACATGACTATAAGTTTGATTGTTATAGATGACTAACTACTAACCTGTCTTTATTATTGTAAATAGCTTTCAAGGACTAAAACGTTATTTACATTACATTTTTTAAATGAGCTGCATAGGTATAATAACTTAAGAGTAGAAACACATACACAATGTAACAAAAATAACTTTAAATTTGTATCACTATACAAAACTTCTTACCAATGTAAAATATTTTAGACTAGTGATTATTCAAGAGTAGACTCAAGAATCTACCCGTTTATCCCGTCATTTCTAATATTATACCCCCCCCTTTTCCCTTCAGAAAAGATCTCTGAATCTAATCTCCTTTGTTCAGATTTTTTCTTGACTATGACCAACAAGAACTTGTAGCCAGCCACCCTTATTGATGACAAACATCCGTAACCCACCAAATGACCAAAACCCACCTACCCTACCTCTTAGGAATGCGGGCATTGTGTTCTTCTGTGTCTCCTCTCATATCTCTCACATGCCTAGATACCTCCTCTCTCTGCCCAGAAATCCCGCCTATACCTCCTGCCTTGCTATTGGACATTCAGCTTTTTATTACACCAATCACAGCAATGCACCTTCACATGGTATACAAATACCCCACAATACTCAGCTCTCAATGTAAGGAGATACAGTGCAGTGTCTCCATGTCATGTACAGGTACATAACACAGTATGATTCAGTATTGTTTAAAACTGTATGATATTTCACCTTGAGGCTGTTCATTCTACCATAAAGTAACTTCTCGAAGTCTGAAGACCCTTAGCAGTTGTTTCCAGTTTCTGTCTAACCTACAGCTGGGATTTGCTGAGAGTCTCCCCCTGCATTTCTTCTTCAGCTTCTAAACACACAGGCATTTTTTTTTTTTTTTTTTTTTTTTTTTTTTTTTGCTGGTTGCTGGTTATCTTTCCATCAATGTAACAAGTGTCTGAGATAACCAGCATGGAAAAGGAATGCTAACTTCAGCTCAGGGATGTTTAGGTTATAGACATCTTCTACAGACTTCCAGGTAGTGAGGAACTGCTGGTGACAACTTCTTTCTTTCGCTCTTTGTCTCAAACAGTCTCGCCTCTGCTTCTATTCTGAAAGCTAAGGTCCCCACCACCCCCATTCCTAAGTCCCATGGAGAGACATAGGACAAATGAATGCCTCACTTACAGTGGATCTGTGTCACAGCCGAGGAAGACTAAACTATAAAAAAATCCATAGCTACATCATAATCCATCTAGAAAAGCAGTTCAAGCTCCCTTCTGGGTTATAGGGGCAAGCAAGGCTTGTCTGTGCTGTTCTATGGCCTAAGACAGTCTCCAGGGATGGGAGAGTGAGGTACTTAGTATTCTGAATTGTTCCATGGAGGGAGGCATTCTTTATCTTTACTGGAGTAAAGTCCTGGAAAGTTTGCTCATGGTCAGACCTGGAGTAATGGGAGATATTCGTGAAGAATTGCCTCAGGGCTCACTCAGTTCCTTTACACTGTGAAGTATGTCCATATTTGCTAACTTATGGAGAACTCAAGGATCAGTTGAACATATTCCTTTAGTCTAACTGAAGTTTTAGATGACATACTCTGTCATTCAAAATTCTCTATCCACTCAAATTTTGTCAATGTAGATTTGTGTGTGTGTAGCGGTATATATACGTGATCATAGTTGAAGATTGTTCTCTATTCCTTCCGATGCAGGAATAGGCATTCCTCCTCTCCCCTCATTTGTGAAGAAAAGCATCCAATTTCTTGCATTTATGAGTTCAGGTTTGGTACTGGAGATAACATTCAGATGTGGAGTCTGTGCATTTGCCTCAAAGCAGTAATTAGTGGGACAAATTTAAAGTGCTCCTTGCCCACAGCATGGACTATGCAGAAAGAAGGTATGCATAGTGTTAAAGGAAAAGCAGCAGAAAACAGATTAAAGGAGCTTGTAAGTGACCCCCAGAGTAAACCTCTTCTGGGAACAGTTTTATAAATAAGCATCTAGCTAGGGCACCCAGACCAGAGACAGGGTGTATAGAGCATTCACATGTATTTGTTACAGTTCTCGAGGCTGGTCCCTCTGAGACCAGGGTGCCAGTTGATTTATTTCCTGAACAGGGCCGATTTCCTGGTATTCTTCTTTATCTACACATGCTGCACAGAAGTTTAGCCCATACCAATGGTTCTCCAGTCCTGTCTAGAATTCTGGGAAATTACCCAAGTACCACTTCTGCCCCACCGACCCATTAACAATGCACAGGCCAAAACCAGCTTTTTAAAAACAATCCAAATATGATTGATGCACACTACTAGTTCCAAATGTTTTTTTCCCAGGGCTTGCCTGGCAACTCAGAGCCTTTGGGATGATGAAGATCACATCAGATCTCTCTCAAATCTGCGTATTGTTTTGTGGTGTGACAGCCTAAAATTCAGGACAGACAATTTCATTACCTGTGTATCCTCTGTTCTTCTCAGCCTCCTTGTCCTAGTTGTCACACTGTGAGAGCTCAAAGGAGACAGTCACTTTTCATCTCTGTCCCCTTGTCCCCAGGGAATGGCTGATTTATTCCCAAGTTCCCCTGCCTTTTTAATTTTTTTTTTTTTGAGTTGAAGGCTGTTCTCGGGTAGGTCAGCCAATTCATAATTCACTCTGAGACTGGGAAAAGGACTCTGAGGTGCTCATTTTCTGCTGGACTTGAGAGGCAGTTTGTTAAAGCTTCAGAGCTGTCAACCCTCCCTGTAACTGTGGTCTCCATAAATACAGGGAAATAACGAAGCTTTGTAAAGGACAGTGTAGGCATGAATCCTTAACTATTTCATTGAGCAGGTTTTATGTTAAAGTAACTTTCAAGATATTCTCTGTTGCCATTCAAAAATCAGACATTTATGGGATAAGCTACTGGAGGTATATTACTTTATAATGGATATGAGCATACCACACAGCCCTTGTTTAGACAGGCTCTTAGGGACATATAAACAAACACTTCCTAGGAGAGATCCTAATCAACCAAGGGCAGATAGATCTTTGCTGGATGGTCTATGGCTAAACCATCACTTGTCATTTTTTTTTTCTGAATCCAGAAAGGGAGAACAGAAACTTGGCTGATTATTTGATTAGGTTTTGTTGTTTGTAGGAGTCCCTGGGAATTTCTCCCACTTAATTTGAGATCTGTTCAATAATCAAAATGGCAGTCCCTCAGAAGGAAATCCCCTTGCTGGTTGACAATTGACATAAACTTGTAGGGTCACTCACAAGACTGATGATGTGACTTTCCTCCCCCTACAGTTTGAATTTGGTATCTTGTAGAAAGACATCTGCTGATTTCTGTGCACATGTAATGGCATCATACAGACACCTTGTCATCCACATCCTTCCTGTGATGGTGATTCTTGGTTGTTGTCAATCTGTCTTGTCAAGTCAAGTTGTCAACTTGACTACATCTGGAATTAACTAAAACCCAAAAATGGAGGGCCCACCTGTGGGGGATTTTTGTTTAATTTGAAATGGGGAGATCTACTTCTCATTTGGATCTTTGAGGTAGGAAGATACCTTTAATCCAGATCTTTTGACTAATCCCACCCCTAACCTGGGCCATGCCTTCTTCAGGAAACCTATATAAAGACATGGAAGAAGGAATCTTTAGCTCTTTTCCTGCTTACTCTAGCCTCCCTAGCAAGACCATTCCTTTACTGGCATTAGAGCTTACTTCTTTGGGATTCATGTGCACACTGAAGACCAGCTGAGATACCCAGCCTCGTGGACTGAGCAACAGTTGGATTCTTTGACTTTCCATTCATAGCTAGTCATTGTTGGCTTAGCTAGACCACAGACTGTAAGTTATTGTAATACCCCCCTCTCTATATAATATATATATTCTATAAGTTCTGTTATTCTAAAGAATTATATATATATATATATAAAAATCTCTCTATATATTCTCTCTATATTTTTCTATAAGTTCTGTTATTCTAGAGAACTCTGAGTAATAAACTGTCCTTTCTCTAGTTTGTAAAGAGAACATGCTTAAGTATTATTTCTACTCTACGTGATAAGTCTGTTTGGATAGAAAAAGCTCCAGTCTTTACATTGTTGCTCTCCTCCTTTCTATTCTTTCTCATCTCTCTCTTTCTCTCTCAAATTCTCCCTCAGCTTGCAGTTTAGATGACCATTTGTTTTAGTCTGGAAAGTGTTCAAAGCCAATACTTAACAGTAAACGCTTCTTCCCCAAAGAAGGTAGCCTATTGATAAACGATTGAATATGTACGTTGGGACCATCTTGCTAGCTAAGGAAGCTTACTGACTTTGAAAATAAGAAATCTCTCTCTCGGGAGGCTATGCATTGAGAACTTTATAACAAAGATTAAAAACTATGGTTGACAAGTAAGTAAATAATTAACTTTCTGTGTAATATGACACGTGAAAAAAGACTCAACGTAGCCAAGGGAGCAGTTCTCTACAGCATTAACTTGATCTGTGTGTTAGCATTTAGCTTGAACAGCACCTCCTCATATGGCTTGTTATCAGGCTGAACTGAGTTGAAAAATAAAGGAGTATGTTTCAAGATGAGGACTCAAGTTTACCACTGAGGCTGAGGCTGAGGCTGAAGGATCTTCCACGGTGAAACATTGCAGCTCACTTTTCACAGGGGTGAGCCCCATGGACTGTCTTGTTGAATATGATAATCACTGGTGAATTTATCCTCAGGAAGAATCACCTTGATTTTATGAAACAGTGATTCAACAAATTTTATACAGTATAATATACCAATATAATTATATACCAATTATATATGGTAATCATCTTGCTTCAGTCCCTTGGGCTGTGATTATGTCCTATTTTAGTAATTTCTATCAAGGGGTAGACTGACCTAGTGTGAAAATATATACCAGATCATTGCTGATGTACTTCTTACATGGCCACTTTTTGAAAACTTAAGATATTTTTCTATATTATTTTGAGTCTTTTGGACTGAAGGAACACGTGGTAGACTTAGAGATAGAGGTTACCCATCTCTTTCCCCAATGGAGCAGGCTGGAAGAGATGGTGTTTTATGTTTATCTTGTAGATTCACTAGGGCCATCTTGCTATACTCCTTACCAAGCACCTTGTACTATGAAAACTGACAGATGACCTGGTTGAATAGTTCCAGTGTTATAGAACAAGATCCCCTAAATATAAACAAGAACTTCTTGTTAACTACTATTATTCTAATTTCTGTCTTTGATTATTAATTCTTATCTAGAGATACAGACCTTTTCAGGGCTCTGAATACAAAGTGGTGAGCAGAAATACCCAGAAAGAAGGGTGAGAGTGTAGCAAAGGATTAGTTTTCTAGTTTGACTGAATCCTCATCTCAGATGGGAGGATTAGGAGAAGCTTGGGTGGGAATCAGAAGAGGGAACATCTTTCTTTTTATCACAGCATCCCTCATGGAGAACAAGTGTTTGGCAAATGATTCTTTGCAAAGACATGTTGATTAAATGACTACTTGGAGGATCCCTTGAGACATATAAATAAAAACACTCAGGGGAGAAACTTGATGACTATGGCTTACTTTCCTCTTTCCTGCCAGTGTGTAGGGTATAGAGGCAATCACCTCCTGTAGGTTTGTCAACTGTGTGGTGTCTGCTCTCAAATATGTTACAAAACATTTCTTTGGATAGCTGAGTACCCATGGAAACCAGGTTCAGCAGGAATAGTCAAAGAGAGAGTCTACTTTGGTTTTCTTTTTTTCCTTTCATGTTTTCTTTTTCTGTGATGCTTTTTCAATTTCTAACCATCACCTTGTTGTATAATGACATTTTTCTCATCTATGTACAGCAGGTATAAGATCTATGAAAAAGAAAGCTAGATATAGCTGATTAGTTTGACTCTACTGACTTTCATTTTATCATTTTTCTTGTATGGGCACTGACAGGGTTTCAATCTTCCTAAATAGAGATTAAAATTAAGATTCCAACTGGATTGAGCCACCGTGGAGATCACTAGCTGTCTTTCCTTTGCTGTCACTTAACAATTATTGAACACAGTGCACCCAGTGTACTATTTAGTGTACAGAACACACCAACAAAAAATAAGCTTTGTAGAAGCAGTGAGCAATATTAAAGCAGATTCTCTGTTGTGAAGATAAGATTCATGTCTGCAGTAGTCTCACTATACAGGAGGCAGAAGCTCTTTAATGAAAGCATTAGGAAGGCAGAGAAACAATTAGTTGATAGTGACTGAATGTATTAGCTCCGAGTAAATGGAAATAGTACATAATGAACTGAAGCTGTCATTTATTTTCAGCTCTGTTCCTGTATTAGGCTGTGACATAAACTTACCTAGTCTTTTGTGGTTGTTGTTCTCTATTATTTGGTAAGGACTCACAGCTCCTTCTACCTCTCAAGATATTCCAGATAGCATGAAGGTCAGATTGCTTTCATTGACCTATGGGGATAATACCCAAAGTCTCATGTTCAAGTCACTCCTGGTCAAGATCCTTGCTTTTATTTTCTGTTTAAGCATAAGCTCACTGTTGAGTTGCTTGGCTTTCAGACTACACTGCATTCATTAGCCTCTACTACCAGCTTACTGCTGTTTTATTTAACTGATATTATTAGCCATTCGATTTTCCATTACTATGGCTTCACTTACATGCAAAATTTCCCATGAGAGCTTCAAAGCCTACATGTTCAAATGCCTATGAGGATTATCTCATCGTCCACTCAAATTCAACTTGTTGAAACCTAGAATATGTTCTTCTCTCTCCACTCCCCAAATCCATATGTGATCATAGAATAATTTTGCAACTCAGTAAGTCACTGAACACTTTAGTCTCACTTTTTCATCTGTGAAAGATGAAATTAACATCTACCTCAAAGAGTTGATTGGAGGTGACTTAGTTAATATATATTCCTTATCATAGTAAATGCTGTGTGATATCAGTTATTGTTATTTTAAAAGGTGTGATTTTCTTGATGTACCCTGGCTTTGTCAATGTGACAACCACCCTGTAGCTTCAGCAACACCCCCTCGGACAGTCCTTGGTTCTGTTTATACTATCTCCACCTGCAGCCAGTTGTCCAGATTTCTGAATTCCACACACCTCTTGACTACCATCTTTCCTTTAAACTCAATAACACCAATGTTATTGTGTTTACTGTACTGTGTTACAGCACATTCCCCACTTGAAGTTCCACTCACAGTAACTTCTTCCTCCTTATTTTCCATAGTAAATATATATGAAATATGTAAATCTAATTGGCTGCTGTGCCTAATTGAAAACACTCTATTCTGACTTTTATGATGTAAGTCCATGGTGGGGCTGAAGAAATTGGATCTGCTTTCTTCTTTTGCCTCAACTCCTCCTGATGTTCTTCTGTCTTTGGTAGGTGCTATTTCTCATGCCTGCTCTGAAATGCCCTTCTCCCTGCTGTTCATTTCTCCCATTGAAAACTGGATGCTTTTTTTCTGATATTTCAAGTTTCTGCTTCCACCAGACTTTCAAGTCTTTGTAGAGAATGTCAGTGGATAGCATGCATTTGGATAGCTTCGTAACCATATTTCCTGTCAGAAAGCTAACTACAGTGCTCTATGCTTATTTATTTCTACCACAGCGGTACATCTATGATGATGTAAATATCAAAGAGCATACACTTTGTATTCAGAGACCAAAATCAATGTGTCATATAGAAATACAAGTCTTTCAAATACTTCTACTAGCTAGGGAAAATGACCTAATATATGTAGGTTTCTGATTACCAGTTGTCACTAGAAAGAACAATGTAAATACAAATGAGTTACTAAGCATTGGTTGTTAGAAACAGAACAAAATAATAATTATGACTCTACCATTAGACTTTATGCTCTTTGAATGTAAGGTCTTTCTCTTGTTAAAAAGACTTAGTCATTCAATAAATACTTGCTGAGTTGAGTCATATCTCTTAGATTATGAAGAAACATCAAGAAATGATTTTGTCTTACTGTCTGATAATAGTTTAATATCATACCAGTGTTTGGAAAATGAACCATTGAAGTCCAAAAAATCAGAGAGTTACTATAGGCCATGAAGAATAGCATAGAAGTGAAATCTCTGTCCCTTCATTCTATTTCTTTTTCTAACAATCTTTGTTGATACCTACCTGACTTTGCATATGTCTTATATGCTAATTTGGATAATGAAAGAAATTCTTTACTTTCAAATCCTAACTAGAAAGATTAGGGTGAAAATACAATCTAGAGTGTGGGTGCTTTCTTCTAGGATACAGTTCAAGTTGTGCTTGATGACAGCCTCATCAGAGCCACCGACTGGTGAAAATTTTGCACTTCCAAATAATATTCAGAGAAGCTGTCTGTGTTCATTCATTTTCTTGGATTTGTGGAATGATTTCTTTAAAAAAAAATGTATTTGACCAAGCTGCATTTGAGAACCACTGCTCCAGGGAGTACTATAATCATTCCATTTGTTATCTAAAAGCCATCTTTTGTTCAGCCTAGAGACAAGCTTTGCTTCTTCTGTTCTGTCTCTGGCCAGCTGCTCTTGAGGAGGTTTAGTGCCAAAGGTTAACACTATATTTGCATGCTTACTAATCTAAGTACTGTGAACTATGAAAGAAAGCCATGCAGCAGGATCCGAAAGCATTTTGTCAGCCAGATTAAGGAAAATGGAATATGCTTTAAGTATTCGCTTTCACTTTGGGAAAAAAAAAATGCAGTTGTAGGGAAATTGCAAACTGCTTGTTGTGTGTTTGTCCTTACATTCTCTGGACTAGTTTAATGATACATGCAGCTGTTCAGTTAAATGAGAGTGACTGGGGAAAGTGCTGAGGCTTGACCTGTAATTGTGTCTTAAAGTTGGTTGCAGTTTGCCTAGGGGTGTGTGTTTGTAGTCCTAACGATTTTTTGGAAAGCGTTGAAAAGGCTGCTTGACGAAATCTTTTTAATGTCTTCATCTCTCTGTGCTGTTACTTGTACAATGAGGAAACAGACGAGGGGAATATATACTTTACAGATTTATATTACACTTCAGAGTTTACCAAATGCTCACACATTTTTTTCTGCTTCTGAAAGAAATTAGCTCCAAACTCCTGCTACTTCCTACTTTATAGATTCTTCCGAGCATGCTCTGAGTGTTTGATTTGAAATTAGTGTGCTCAATCATTTTTGCTAAGCAGTGGCTTGACCTATAAGTTGAATTCTTAGAGATCACTTATGTTATGACTCCATTGACAAATATTCTACTGACAAATAATGTAAAAATAATCAAAAGCTGTCTTCCAGAAGACATATTGTTTCTGCTATCTTCTGAACAATGAAAGCTGTTGTAAATAGAGTCCATACAATTATAATGAGATATTCACTGTAGCTTTTTCATTTCCTTTAAGGAATGTCACAAGACCAGGAAAATGATTTGGAAGTGAAGGAACATGCTTTTAGATTGTTCACAGGGAATTCAAAGAAGGTTGCATTATTGCTTCGGTTACTAGAGTGAAGAACAAATACTAGCAAGGTCAGATGGGAATCTAAATGCTTCTGAGTCAAAATTTCTCTCACTTATCAACATTATTTTGAGGTTATTACTACTTCAAGTGTGCTCCCAAGAAGCTGAAACAATTTCATGTGGGTTATTTTAGAATAAAGAGAGTAAGTGTGGGAAATTGCTTTTTTTTTTGCAGGGGAAGATGGAAAGGATGGCGATTTAAAATCATTTAGATAGTTTCTTTGTAGTTAGGAAAGTAGAGTCTCAAAGAAGAAATGCTAATGCCTACTATTAATCAAACTCCCTCCTCTAGACTTCACAGAGGAGCCAGTGTATATTTTTATGTCTTCTCATGGCAGAACCTAGATGAAGAAATGGGTATTATGACATCTATTAAAGACTTTCTATACAATGGTGTTCTTTGTGAGGCCAGAGAGATGGCTCAGCAGTTAAAAGCACTTGCTTTTGCAGAGGACCTAGGTTCCTTTCCCAGGACTCATATGGTGGCTCACAGCCACCTATAGCTCCAGCTCCAGGGGATCTGACACCCGTTCTGGTCTCCACAGTCTCCTGCACGCACATGGTGCTCATGCAAACACACAGACACACACACCCATATACATAAAGATAAAATAAGCATATATGTTTAAATAATTGAGGTATTTTTGTGAATGAAAGTTTGAGGGTTTAGATTTAGGTAGAAGCATATCTTCTTCTCAGATGAGGAACTGTCTTGTACCAAAATTACATCTGAATATAATAATTGTGCCTCTTGAATTTCTTCTTATACATTTATTCAGAGAAAGCCCTTGAGTTCCTCTTTAGGGTTTCTGATGTGTTTAAACTAGTTTTATGGACTGAAGTGCCTCTTACAGTTTCTCTTGAAGGAAAAAGGTCTTTAAAGAAAGTGTTCTAAGGGAGAGCAGTTGATTTCAGACAGAGGTTGAATCTTGCACCAAGGACCAAAGTGTAAGGAAGACCTCACAGGTTGAGAAACTGTGAAGCAACTGGACATGATTCTTAAGTTACACAATTTTATTGAGTGGTAAAAATTGCCCACTTTTGATAACTTTTTTATAAATTCAAGAAATAACAGCATTGCTAAATTGGTTCCTAGAAATTTTTATAAAACATACTTTAGCATATAAAATATGAGAAGTGAAAACCTTATTTGTAATTTAATTCTTAGTAACATGTAAATTATACCCATGACTCCAAATATTTTATAAGAGACAACTAGCTATAAGTATTTAGTAGTTGATGTTTACATCATCTTAGAAAACTAAAGAGAACTCAGATTTAATTTTCATTTAGGTTATTTAACAATGGTTAAATAATTTAAATTTTGATCTGTTGTATGAATTCTACAAAAGCTGAACTTCGGGCTGCATCTCTGAAATCAATATATTACCCCAAATTTGTTAATTGAACTAACATTATTTACTTCATTTATGAAGGGTCTTTTGGGTGATGGTCCCAGAAAGTTTGCATTATTTTTCCTTCTTTTTAAAGTTTTACAGTCATGGATTTTATATAGTGAACAGAATCTGTTAACTCGCTGTGATAACTCCAGCTTCATGCAAAAATTCTAGCACAAAAATTAGAACTGCTGTATAAGAAGTTGTAAGAATTCTCTTAATAAAAATAATAAAATATTTAAAAGTAAAGATTGGGACAGGAGATGACTTAGTGGGAAAAGGCTGTCACAGCTGACAACCTGAGGTCAATCCTAAGGACTTACCTGGTCTATGAGAGAAACAATTGTTTCAAGTTGTCCTCTTACAACATATCCACATTTGAGTGATGGTTCATTACTTATAATTAACAATGTTAATGCATTAAAATAATGAAAGTAAGGTGTAGTGGGTAGCTGTTTCAGCTTTGACCTGGAAGTACTACCTCCATTGAGGCTTCGGTGACTGCCGCGCCTACAAGGCGGGGCCGAGACAGGAGCCCTTAAGACCCAAGATCTGGATGTGCCGGCTCTCCTGGTTCTTGGATCCTGGATGCCGGAGGTAGATTGAGCAGTTTTTCAGAGAACACCGCTGGACTGCGCTACACCTTTCCCGGACCCTGTAACCTATCCCTTTACTTGTAAGTTACCCCACAAAATAAACCTCCCTTTTAACTATGTGGAGTGGCCTTAATAAAACAACCAATAGTAAGGACTGGTAAATTTGAGGGAAAATGAAAGTAAATCAAAATTGAAGGAACGATTCAAACATACAAATCTAAATAATGATTAAAAGGGTTTAAAATAATAAAAAGAGGAAAATATACATACCAAAAAGGTTAGCAAAATAAAGTACAAAATAAGAGGAATAATCATAGATATTAAAATGATATAGTAGAAGAATATTTACAGATATTGGGAAATAACTGTCATACATAATAAGCAAAAATTTAAGTTATGAAACAATACTTCATGGAATATAAAATACATCCTGATAATCATAGGTAGATAATAGGAAGAGTATTCAACAATATAATCCTTCAACAGTAGAATCTTTAATAGTGTTTTTCTAGGTCATACTATTTTAGTTTTTTTTCTTCTATCACCAGTTGGCAAGTTTAAATCTAAAAGTTGATTATTGGTTGGAAAAAAATATGATCACATTATAAAATGTAAAGAATGGCATAAAGTAAAAATATTCAACTCAAATACTTCTCCCTCTGTGTCTCCCATTAAATAGTCCCATTACTTCAACAATTGCTTTTAAATTTTTCTTATGTTTTCTGCAATAAGCATTGGGTATTGTTCCAGACCAGTACATGCAGTCCAGGCTTTTAAAAGCCACTTAGAATTTTACTTTAAGGAAGCATAATACTTAAATCCATTTAGTCTCAAGGAAAATTTAGGGCTCCTCTTCAATTAGTTTTTTTTTCTTTTTTTTTAAATAAATGATGAACACACATAATTTAAAATTCTTGAGAACAGGATTTCAATTTGGATAAGTTGCTGGCAGTTGACTTATTAAGATTAAATTATTTTAAAAGAATCATTTTAAAAGTAAGAACAAAATAATCGTAGGGATATGATATAAACTAATGGAAATATAAATAGAATGTTCATCAAGCAAGTAATGAACAAAGGTAAGCCAGGTATATACAATCTTTTCAACTTATCGGATTTATTAAAATTAATGTCTTGCTATATCAAGTTTTGGTAAGGCTGTGAAGAGACAAATTTCCTCGAGTCCTGTGGGAGGGAATATAGATGGGTACAACGTCCTGTACTTCACACTAGGGGTGGTTAGACCATGCATTTGCTACAGACTCTCTTAGTCTCTTCAAAACCACAATGATCACGGCTTTACTAAGGAACCCTTTCCCTTGTATACAGAATCAAGGAAGTGCTTAAGAGCTAGCCACCTCTCTTTTCACAGTCCCCTTCCTTCCTGAGAGCTTTGTTAATGCCATCAACTCTGCAAGGATGGCCAATGCCCTAGTCTCTGGAGAAACACTGCTTCTGCCTGTTGCGTCATAACCCTGCAGTATTTTAATCTTATAAACATTTTTCTTTAATTCATCCGAGGTCTTGGCTCATCTGAGAGCCCTCTATTTCCAGCTGTGCTTCAGGTTGTATTCTGTTGTATATGTCCTTTCATTCTTATCGGTCCTGGAGACTTAGGGCACTTCTTCACATGACTAATGGCTGAAGAACAAGCCAACCATTAGTGCATATTTAAGCAGCGCCTACCTCGGTGCCCACTCACATGCTATTAAAGCAGAAACCAAAGCTAGGTTCCAAATCAGCAGGCCTGGGGGCTAGACACTACCCTACCCAGGAGTCATACACAGTCAGGGATAGAATGTGTATACATATATAGTATACATGTTCAATTTAATAGCTTAAGAGATAGGAACAATTTATTATGCAGTACAAGACTGATTTAATTTAAAAACAGTTTCCTATTGGGTTCTCAAACCCAAAATTTGTTGTCATTCCAGTTATAAGCAATTAAAAAATCCTGCAATGTTGAGACCGGTAAAATTGCTTTCTGTGTGAAAATTTTGCTTGGTAATCCTCTATATAACCTGTGCGCCAAGCCATTGGAACCTGCTGTGCATTTTCTAGTCTTTTTCTCATATATGATTTTCATTGGCTTCTCACACTCTTCACATTGTTATTTTGTGTACACTGGATAAGTAAATAACTGTAGTGGAATTCAAGTTGTTAGGATTTTTGTTTGTTTGTTTTGGATGGAGCTTCTATAGTCCAGGTTAGCTTCAACATTGCTGTAGAGTTGAGGGGGGTGTCCTTAACTCATGATTCTCCTGCCTCTCAGTGCTAAGGTTACAGTAATGGGTCACTGTACTGGGTTTATGAGATGCCAGTAATCAAATTCCAGGCATTGTGCAAAGCAGGCAAGCACACCAAATGAGCCAACTTCCCACTCCAACAGCTGAGAATTTCAACAATACATGTAAACGAAACAACTGTCCAAATTACAGGAACTTTTGAGTTGCATTTCTCTAAATCATTGGCTCAGTATGTAGTAAACATGTTTTAGAATGACTATGTTCTCCTTCTAACTTTGCCAGTACACATCTTCCATAATCAGTGGCCAAAAAAATGTTCTAAGTTTTCCAAAAGCCTATTCCACAACTCCAGTAAAAATAAATTAGCCTGAAGATATAATCAGGTTGAATATTGGATTCTGGAGGATGAACTTTGTTCTCCCAGGCAGGACCACATGGTTCAGAGAGTTGAGGCTTCAAGACACATTTTCTGTGAGAACAGCAATGAATAAATATTTATCCTACATTTGGCCTGGGCCATTGCCTGACTGCTTCAATGACTTCCTTATTATCTCATAGTATTTTCATCTCTACATATTAATTTAGGTAACATCAAAATTCAGAAACCTCAGCTGTAACCTCTCACTGGTGCAAAATGGTTGTCCTCTATAGGTTTCTTTATTGTAGCTAAGACTGTAGATCAGACAAAACTCATTCATCCATCAGAGGAGCAAGCCTCCTGATTTGTGAGGTGATACAGACCATGGGGATCAAGGAAGGCTGAGTCCATTCATATCACCTTAAAGTGACATTAATGTATAAAAGCTCCAGTCAAACTTTACAGCTGAGAATAATTTGCTTTTATGAATCACCTTGAGATTTCATTTTTTTTTTTTTTTTTTTTTTTAAGAATGAAATTTAGACGGTGAGACAAAGGAAAAGAGCTCTTTTCTGTTGGGTCCTGCACAAGGTCTCTGATATTTTTACACTGCAAATCTCTTTCAAGAGAAACAGAACTCCTCCTTCTTGCTTTGACAAGGAACACTTTAATGCGGCACCAGAACTTTCTTTGTTTCCCTTAGTAGCTACTGTACTTTTGAAACAAAAGGAAATATAGCATAAGAGCTATTAATTCCAATTTTCATTGTTATGTAACAATAGTAGGGATTAAAATCATTTTGATTTTGTTAATGAAAGGAAATGATTCAGGAACAAAGATTCTAAATGCACATGTGGCATTTAGAAACCTTCCAAAACAAGAGGGAAAAAATGAACTTTTTATTTTTTCAAGTTAAGGAAATTATCGTCTTCTATATATAACCATGTTAAGCTTTCATGAATAAGAAAAAAAATTAATGAACTCGTGGTTATACCAATTGTTCAGACTGCTCCAATGGTATCTGTAATTGCAGTGGTCTAGTGTGGGCACAGCTCTAAATAATTTCCTACTGAAAAAGGAACAAAATCACTCATTCTCATTTTTGAGCTTTGCATCAATGGAAACATGCAACCTCACGAAACAACTCATCCCTGTAGGAAATTAAAAAATACGATTGAGAGGTCACTTTCAAGTCCAGAGACCCCCCTCCCCCCAGACATGCATTTTGCTGTTAAATACTCATTTTCCTACATCAATTCTTTTAAAAGCCCCTCAGAAGATGTATGGAGGAGTACTTAGAGATGACTTGCATGTTCAAGAAAATTAGAAGCATACATCACCCGTAATAGATCAGGGAAGTTTCTTTCCTGAAGCGAACAAAAGCCGCTCACCAGGAAGTAGGCACTTGAAAACAGCAATTTCAAACTCAGAAGCATAGACTAGGGCTTTTTAAGGGGAGCGTCTCCATAGGTGAGCTATTAATCCTTTATTAGGCCATGGGAAAGCATTGCACTAAAGAAGCAATTTCCCCAGTTAAGCAAACATGTTTTTTTCCATCTCTCCAAGTCAGTTAAATAGACAGTTGTTCCTATATAATATTTGGGGGTTACAAGCTAGCTATTTATCAAAGATGGTAATGTTGTCTTATTTCTTCTAGAACTACTTGAAAATAGACTAACTTGGCACACAAATATTAAGGAAAATAAAGAAGGAACATCTTGGGCAATTGCATGAGGAGAGTTAAAAAATGAGAAATAAGCCGGGCGGTGGTGTCGCACGCCTTTAATCCCAGCACTTGGGAGGCAGAGCCAGGCGGATCTCTGTGAGTTCGAGGCCAGCCTGGGCTACCAAGTGAGTTCCAGGAAAGGCGCAAAGCTACATAGAGAAACCCTATCTCGAAAACCAAAAAAAAAAAAAAAAAAAAAAAAAAAAAGAAATAAGAAAAAGAAATGGGGAAGAGATTGGAACTGGAACATAGCTTAGAGAGACCGCTATGACAAGACTAGGAAGCCTTGAGAAGTCAAGCTGTTGGGCTTCCAGATGGGTGACTGAAGGGAGCTAGTGGTAGAGACTCAGAAGATGTTTGTGTTGTTGAAAACATATCCAGCTGCCTATGACTGGCTGCTTGGCTCATTCCGTAGGCCCTATATTGGACTGTAGCAATGAGTTCAGATTTCTTTCCAGTCAACAGCCTTAGCTTTGAACTTGGTATTTTGAATGCCAGTGCCTTCTGCACAGGCTCTGACCATCTTGTAGTGCCCCTCCTCCTCCAAGTACAATACCTCAGTGCCAATATGTCCCTCCAGGCTCTTAAATGCTACAAGCATGGTAAATACACTGGATAGGAGCGCCTAGAAAGTAGTTGGTAGTTCTGTCCTGCACCTCTGTTTATTTTCTCCCTGTCTTTTTATTGATCTATTTATTTTTCATGGCTGTTATAAGGATTATCCACTTTTCTTTTGCCTAGCCTCCCCAGCCTTCAATTCTCATTTTTCTCATCTGAAATCAACCTATTTTTCAAGATCTACCATGTCAGCATCCTTTATTACCGGAGTCACTAACTCCCTTCTCTGTGTTCTTCAAATCTTGGCCTGTTTATTTGTGAGACTTTTCTACTGTGTGTGTGTGTGTGTGTGTGTGTGTGTGTGTGTGTGTTTGTGTGTGTGTGTGTAGTAATGTATATATTCACATGGATGTGCACTTGTGTTTGCCAATATATAGGGAATGAAGAGTTCAATGCTGAGTGTCTTTGTTCCTCAATTGCTTTCCATCTAATTTTTTTCCTTATGACGTCATTTCACCCTTCCCTCTCTTCCCTCCATACTGTTCTATATAACCCTCCCCACTTGCTCATCTTCAAGTTCATGGCCTCTTTTTTGTTTTTAACTATTAATCATTACTACACGTACATGTGTATACATAAAAATCTACCTTACGTTTTGAGACAGAGTCTCTCACTGAACCCACAACTCATTAATTTAGCTAGGTTGTTTGGACAATAATCTTCAGGGATTTACCTATGTCTGCCATACCCCCTGGGCTAGAGTTGTAGGTATGTGGGTGTTTGGGATCTGGATTCAGGTCTGGATGTTTTTAGGGTAAATACTGAGTGAGCATCTCCTTAGCCCTTAAGACATTTTCATTCTGAATCGAATGTAGTTGTGCAGATGCCATCAATCACAGTGGGCCACAAATGCCATGAGACCAAGGTTAATACCCTGTTCACTTTCACAGATTTTATCATTTCTACGACAATATCACTCACAAGATGTGTTAGACCCATTTTTAACGCCTGATAGAGAACTCAAAAATATGATTACTACATAAAGGGAATTTTTATTTTACAGCGAGATTAAAAAATACTTTGCCCTTTCTCTCTAAAGGACTAATCCGCAGTGAAAGTTTTAGAAGAAGAAAGAGACATGTTGGCAGGAATTTTGTACTCTCCAAGCCTCATCACATGGACTCATATTTCTTTGGTAATCTTGCCTGTGGTGATGTGATCCATTTTGAATATGAACATTATCTTCTTTTGAGCTACTCGCTGTCACTAATTGGAAGCATGTGGCTTTGCTAGTGGTTAGAATCTGAGTGACTGGTGTTAGTAATGCAGATGGTAAGATGCTGCCCTTTGGGCACCCTCCTATAGTACTAATATGTGGCTCAGTTTGCCTGCAATAAACGTAAATGAACAAGAAGAATATAGTTGCCCAGCAACAGTTACAGTAACAGGAACAGCTTATGTCTGGCTCTGTCCCTGGATCTGCCTCAGACTTGCTGATGGGCCCTTGTTTTGTTTCATTCTTCCATTTATTTAATTAGTATTTATTGAGTACTCACTAGATGCCAGGTGATATTGTAGGACCTTGAGATATCAGAAATGAATGGGACCCACGTACCTTCAACTCCAGTCCAGGGGCTGTGTCAGAGATAGGTAAATCCTGAAAGATTATTGCACAAACAACCTAGCTAAATCAATGATTTCTAGGTTCAATGAGAAACTTTGTCTCAAATATATATGTAGTGGTATTTTACTTGTACTGAAATGTGATTTTAATTGTATGTTAATAAATAAAGTTGCCTGGGGGTCAGAGTTATAGAGCCATAGCAAGTGCGTGGCGGTGATGGCGCACGCCTTTAAGGACCTGGAGGGCGGTACATACAGGCAATGACAAGGCAGTTACGTGTTTAGTTTACAACCAATGAGAAGGCAGAACATCTAGAGTATTTAAAGACGTACACACAGGAAGTAGGCCTCTTTTTCGGAGAGCTCTCTTGGCTGAAGCAGGATAGCTGAAGCAGGAAGGGTAAGGCTCTTAGTTCTGACCTCTTGGCTTTCTTCTCTGAATCGGCTCTGTGTTTCTTATTTAATAAGACGGTTGGTTACATCTACATTTGGCGCCCAACGTGATAAGAATCCATTAAAACCGCTTAACTTGGCTTGGAGGCAGGTCCGGGTTCCCGCCAGGGCGGCCGGCAGGTCTGGTTTCCCGCCAGGGCGGCCGGCTCCCTAGCCCGGGCCCAGGTCGGCTTGGCCTCAGGCCGGACCAACCTTGAGCTACTTGCTTAAAGCCAGTGTTACAAACAACTCAGGCCTGCCCTGCCGAACAGGGCCCCTGCCTGTAAAACCAACGCACGTGGTTGGAGCTTAAGGTAGCCAGAGCCAAGGCTTGACTAGGCTCAAGCGGGAACACGTGGCTGGATTCAAGCTCTTAGGCAGAACTTGTGGCTACGCTTGCTTGCTCTCTCTCTCTCTCTCTCTCTGGACTCGCACCTCGGACACTAGGTGGCTGTTTGAAATTCCCTCGGATTGGTACTGTTCTACAAGGACTTGGTAAGTCACTTAACATATCAGATATTTTAAAGAAAATTATTTAAAAAAAAAATTTTTTTTCCACATTAAAAAAAAAATGGGTTTTCTGTGTACATTGGAAGAAAATTTGTTTGCACTTTTAGACAGTCTGACAATGGAACAGCTATATGAGAAGATTACTGTTGATCGAATTATGCATTTTATTACTATGTTTATCCTCATTTTACTATTTAAAAAGATAGTCAATTTAAGTGCCAGGATGACAGCTTTAGAAAAACCTATTAAACCTGTAAAAACTCAGACGGAAGAAACTAACAGTGAAGCTGCTTCAAGATTGGATCATAGGGTTACAGAAAGAAAGCCTGTTTTCACACAGTCACCCTTAGTTTGTCCAGTAACCGTACAGCAGTCGCCTGATCAAATGACTACACAAAATATTTGGGCTCCAATTGATATGATAGATTTACGAAGGTTTAAGGAGGCAATAGTATCTTATGGTATGCATTCCCCATATGTAAAGCAAATGTTAAACTCTTGGTCAACATATAATAGGATTGTACCACAGGACTGGCGGGAGCTGGCACAAGGTGTTCTTGAACCCAGTCAAAGGCTTCAGTGGCTAACTTGGTTCAAGGACGAAGCTAAAAACATAGAAAAGCAGTGGAGGGATAAAGGAATACAAGTCTGCCAGGATCAGCTTATTGGAGAAGGTCAATATGCTTCAGCACAAACACAATGTTTATATGATGTCCAAACCCTAATTTTATGTCGAACAGCAGCCTTGAATGCATGGGACAGAGTTGAGGAACCAGGAAAAAAAACTGAGTCATTTACAAAGGTTGTACAAGGCCCAAAAGAATCTTTCACAGATTTTTTACAAAGACTGGCTTCAGCAGTAAAGAGAATGGTCCCGGATTCAGAAGCTAGTAAGATAATAATTGAATCTTTGGCCTTTGAGAATGCGAATGCAGCATGCAAAACAATAATCAGGCCGTTAAAGGCAAGATCTGCACCTTTGGAAGATTGGATTAGAGATACGGTTAATGTTGAAGCTCATGAGCATGATGATACATGGGTAGGAGAAGCAATTTCAAAAGGTTTGAGGAATGTTAGATGTTTTGGATGTGGAAAGCAAGGACATTTGAAAAGGGACTGTAAACAGGTCATTCCTAGAAACAATGTTTCTTCAAGGAACAATGGCAACAGAAAGCCCCTTCCTTCTGGAGTATGCAGAAGGTGTGGTAAGGGAAAACACTGGACCAACGAATGTAGATCAACAAGGGACAGACAGGGTAATCCTCTGCCTCAGTCTTCGGGAAACTCCCAGAGGGGCCTCATGCAGGCCCCAATAGCAAATCCAGTTCAAACCTTTCCCGCAGTCGTAGAGGAAACCCCTACCCAGAGCAATTAAATAACCAAATACCTATTGGAATAAGTCATGCTGGTCAGGATGATGAAACAGATAGAATAGAAAATTCAGGAGCAAATATAAAGAAAATTTTTTGGCAAACTTTTATTAATGAACAAAGACCAAAATTATCGATAAAAATAAATGGTGTTTTGTTGTCTGGTCTGGTAGACACAGGTGCGGACATTACCATAATTGCACCAGAATTTTGGCATCCAACTTGGCCTCTTCAGGAGGTAAATGTTCAACTGCTAGGAATTGGGACATTATCTCAGGTGAAACAGAGTGCAAGATGGCTCGAGTGTATAGGTCCAGAAGGACAGAGAGGAAAATTGAAACCATATGTAGCTAACATAGCTATGAACTTGTGGGGTCGAGACTTGTTGCAACAATGGAATACTCAGATTAACATCCCTCCAATCTCAGAAACAAATCATAAATTAGCACATGTTTCTGAGAGAAATATTAGAAGGCATTATTCTGAGTGGTCACCAGCCATCCATATTATACAAGAACAGGGCACAACAACTGATGATCTTCCAAAGACACCAACAGCTCTACCTTTAAAATGGTTAACAGACAAGCCTGTATGGGTCCAGCAATGGCCTTTAACAACAGAGAAACTCCAGGCTTTAGAAGAGCTGGTAGAAGAACAGTTAAATGCTCAGCATATTGAGGAATCAACCAGCCCTTGGAATTCTCCTGTATTTGTTATTAAAAAGAAATCTGGTAAATGGAGAATGGTAACAGACCTTAGAGCAATTAACAAAGTAATTCAGCCAATGGGCTCTCTACAATCTGGAATTCCTCTGCCTACTCTGTTACCAAAAGGATGGCCTCTCATAGTTATTGATTTAAAAGACTGTTTCTTTTCAATACCGTTACAAGAAAAAGACAGAGAAAGATTTGCTTTCACAGTGCCTACTTATAATAATTCTCAACCGGTTAAAAGATTTCAATGGAGGGTCCTCCCACAGGGAATGTTGAATAGCCCAACTCTGTGCCAATATTTTGTACAACAGCCATTGGAAGTGATACGTAAAAAATTTCCTAAATCTATAATTTATCATTATATGGATGATATTTTACTAGCTGACTCAAATGCAGATACTTTAGAAAGAATATTTGAAGACGTAAAGAAAATTTTGCCTTGCTGGGGATTACAAATTGCTCCTGAAAAGATACAAAGAGGAGATTCTATTAATTATTTAGGATATAAAATAGAGCTACAAAAAATTAGACCCCAAAAGGTGCAAATTAGGAGAGATAGACTACAGACTCTTAATGACTTTCAAAGATTATTTGGAAATATTTCTCATCTACGAACTATTGTTGGGGTAAAAAATGATGAACTGCATAATTTGTTCAAAACCTTAGAAGGTGACAAGGACCTAAATAGTCCAAGAGAGTTATCACCTGAAGCTGAGAAAGAATTGGCCTTGGTAGAAAAGAAAGTACATGAAGGGCATATCGATCGTATTGATCCAAAGCTGGATTGCATTTTGGTTATTTTACCTTCTAGGCATTCTCCTACAGGAATATTAATGCAGAGGGAAGATATCATATTAGAGTGGATATTTTTACCAAATAAACCAAACAAAAAATTAAAAACTTATGTGGAAAAAATCTCTGACTTGATTTGGAAAGGAAAATTGAGACTTCGTCAATTAGCAGGAATAGACCCAGCAGAAATTGTCGTACCTTTAACTAAGGAGGACATTGAAAAATTATGGACAGAAAGTGAACCTTGGCAAAGAGCTTGCAGTAATTTTTTGGGAGAAATTAACAGCAAATATCCCAAAAGCGATAGAATTGATCTTATAAAGAGAGCTGATTGGATCTTGCCTCGAATTGTACGGGTAAAGCCCATATCTGGAGTTTGTACATTTTATACAGATGCCAACAAACAAGGAAAGGCAGGTTACAAATCAGAAAATTTAAGTAAAGTGGTTCAAAGTCCTTATAATTCAGTTCAAAAATCAGAATTATATGCTATTCTGTTGGTATTAATGGATTTTTCAGAACCTCTCAACATAGTAACTGACTCTCAGTATGCTGAAAGAGTAGTATTACATATTGAGACTGCAGAATTTATCCCTGATGCTTCAGAATTAACTTCATTATTTATTCAATTACAAGATACAATCAGGAAAAGGAGTCATCCTTTATATATAACTCACATTCGATCCCATACTGGTCTGCCAGGCCCTCTAGCACAAGGCAATGATGAAATTGATAAGTTATTAATAGGAAATGTGCTGGAGGCCTCAGAATGTCATAAAAAACATCATGTCAATAGTAAAGGCTTAAAAAAGGATTTTTCCATAACCTGGCAACAAGCCAAAGAAATAGTAAAGAAATGTCCTACTTGTTCCTTCTACAATCAAACACCATTACCAGCAGGATGTAACCCAAAGGGTACTCAAAGGAATGAAATCTGGCAGATGGACGTGTTTCACTTTGCAGAATTTGGAAAACTGAAATATGTACACCACACTATCGATACTTATTCAGGATTTCAGTGGGCAACTGCTTTGAGTTCTGAAAAAGCTGATTCTGTAATCACTCATTTGCTAGAAGTTATGGCCATCATGGGTATACCTGCACAAATCAAAACTGATAATGCTCCGTCATATGTCTCTGTTAAAATGAAACAGTTTTTTGCTTATTACAATATAAAGCATATTACAGGCATACCACATAATCCTACAGGTCAAGCAGTTATAGAAAGATCAAACAGAACTCTAAAGGATATGCTAAATAAACAGAAAGGGGCAACAAAAACCCCCAGAAATAGACTGCATAATGCTCTATTAACTTTGAATTTTCTTAATGCCAATGAGAAAGGAACAACAGCTGCAGAGAGACATTGGATAATAGAAAAAACTACAGAATTAAATCAGCCTATATATTTTAAGGATGTGCTGACCTCAGAATGGAAACCAGGGTATGTGTTACATTGGGGACGAGGTTTTGCTTTTGTTTCTACAGGAGAAGATAAGTTGTGGGTACCATCAAAATTGATAAAGGTTCGATTTGAACAAGAGAAACCTCTTAATTAGAGGAGGTGATAGCTCATCAACCAACATGAACATCCAATTTAAACTAACTTATACCAGTAACACATGTCTTTTCATTTAATCAGATAATAACTTGCCAAAAAGGAACATCCCCAAAATTAGTCTTGGGGAAAGGTTTTTGTTTTTGTCTTTTAGGAGAATGAAGGTTAAGGAATCTGAAGAACACTGGACAAATAAGACAACTGAAGAAAAGGGACAAATCATCTATCCCAGGAAGCAGAGTGAAATGGCGTATGGGTATATATTATCTAAAAAATTTTATGTCTTCCTAAATGTTTGTTTCTGCTTTTCTCTAAAGATTTAACACTATTGGTCTTCTAATAGTCCCAGTCCAATTAAAATTTAAAGCTGACTTTGGAGTTGGAGAATGGCTCTCTCCTTCTTTAAACTCAAGCATGTTGTTAAAAGGAAAATGCAAACTCCCTGTATCATGCCAGAATAAAAGAGCCATCTTCTGCTATGAGACAGGAGAAAAGCCAAATTAATTAAGGGACTATTCTATTACTAATCTCAACTCTTTGATTCTATTCTGATTCTTTAAACTTTTCTTAAAGTATAAATTTTATATCAAAACTTACAAGATTAATATATATAGATATATAGATATATAGATATATATACATTTTAAACTTTGCTAAGATATGAATGGTCATATAGAGTACTGATTAATTCTAAAAAAAAGGCTTCAATTAGCTGCATATATATGTCTTTGTGCTCGAGTCTCTTATCAGTTTTCTGCAGGAATTCACGGCCAGGCCTAACATCAACTGATTTCTCCAGGAAGAAGTTGGGGCCCCACAACAACAACAATTCCACGTGGACAATAATAACATCACTAAGCTGACAAACATCATCTACAGATCAGCTTTGAACTACAAGGTGCTCAGAGCAATTTTGAGATGACTAGCTGAGATGATCCAGTCTCAAAGACTACTTGAATAAGGACTTGAGATAAAACCTGAACTTTGGCATTATACACAGAATGGATAATGAAGGATATAGTTACCTTTCCTAGAATTTGACAATTAACCTAAAATTTTTCTTTCAGGATAAAGATAACTTCGCCCATACCCAGCAGGAAGCAATGTTAAGAATACGACGCCCACATTCCCAAAGAGGTGGTGTGGGGTGGGTGGTTTTTTGGTCTTTTTAATGGGTTTTGGGTCTGGGATAATTTTCATTGTTTAGGGGGGTTGGTTACAAGTTGTTGTCAAGGGTTAGGAAAAAGACTAAGCAGATTAGATTTAAGGTTCTTATTTAAAAAAAAAAAAGAAGAGAGAAAGAAAGAAGAAAAAGACAATTACTAGTTTTAAATACTTTACATTGGATTGGATTGTTTTATATTGTATACAAATTATATATATTGAAATTGATATTGTTAGAAAATGCTATATGTATATTTCTAATTGTACTTATATCGTTCATTTAACAATGCAATTTTCTGATCCTTGAATATTATTATTACCATTAGGATATAAAGAAATGATAGTTAGTAGTTAGACATTACAATAGAACTTGTAGTCATATTAGATATGTTTTAAAAATTGAGCAGATATATTTTAGATAGGTCATCTTCAAACCCTTCAGAGATCTACAGAATATGGCATTTAAAATGTTTTAATAACTTAGAAAATTTTTCTTTTTTGTTATGACTATGAGACATGTCGGCTCCTGGCAGTACCAATCTACTTCAGAGAAAATATGGGCATTGAAGAAACTGCGTATGGAGTTAGCTTTCATTGTGGCAAAAGTTAGCCACTGGACAACAAAGTATCCTCGAATCAACTGATGACAAAATGGACAGACAGGACATGAAACAAAGGACTACTGATTCTTGCCTAAACAAGCGTGGTTATGGCTTTATCAAAAGGCATCTTCTGAGGCCAGGACAATATGGCACCATCCCTGACGTGGCCTTTGCAACTCGGAAAAGGTACAGTGCCCTTTTCTTCGAAGGCAGCTGAACAGGCAGTGGGCCGATGGCTTCTGATGTGCTATGGAACAGCAGCTGAAACAGTTATTCTTGAAGAGTAACTAAGCTCACGCCTCTCAATAGTAGACTGGCATTTGATAGAGAGATGTGGAGAAGAACGGGATGCTGAGATGAAGCCATATGTACACAGCCAAGAAGAATGGAGAGCTGAACTAAAAAAACCATCAACATTTTCCAGAATTTAAAATCCTGAATCATGACATGACATTAGTGGAATTCAGGTGTTTCTGGTGCATGGACTGCTCTCACCCAATGTGAGGTTGAACTGTTGACCTTGTATACATCCTACTTCACAAATGAGTCTGTCAGATATGCTAAGCCTATATAGGCTGAAGATGATGCCCCAGCATTGCAGAGAAACCTCAGGTGACTGTCCAGGCAGTTGGCTGTTTCTGTCAACTCACAAATATTTTGGAAGTTGCTTGCATGCACTTTCTGTTTTTATTTTTGTTAGCTAATATTATTTCCTTCTTGGGTCTCTGAGGGAGTTGAAGATTAGTTAGTTATAGTTGAAGGTTAGTTAGTTGAAGATTAATTAGGATAGAAAGTGAATTAGATACATTTTGGACTTAACAAAATAGGATAATGAAATTATCATCTCTGAATTTGTCAAATACAAATGGACTAGACATTGTTTAGACATTTATTATTTGTATATATTGTATATAGTTATTGTACTTTTGTATATAGTTTTTCTTTTGTTAGTTATAACCTTTTTTCTTTTTTTTCTTTTTATTAAAATAGAAAAGGGGAAATGTGGTGGTATTTTACTTGTACTGAAATGTGATTTTAATTGTATGTTAATAAATAAAGTTGCCTGGGGGTCAGAGTTATAGAGCCATAGCAAGTGCGTGGCGGTGATGGCGCACGCCTTTAAGGACCTGGAGGGCGGTACATACAGGCAATGACAAGGCAGTCACGTGTTTAGTTTACAACCAATGAGAAGGCAGAACATCTAGAGTATTTAAAGACGTACACACAGGAAGTAGGCCTCTTTTTCGGAGAGCTCTCTTGGCTGAAGCAGGATAGCTGAAGCAGGAAGGGTAAGGCTCTTAGTTCTGACCTCTTGGCTTTCTTCTCTGAATCGGCTCTGTGTTTCTTATTTAATAAGACGGTTGGTTACATCTACATATATATATATATATATATATATATATATATATATATATATATATATATATATATATATATATATAGAGAGAGAGAGAGAGAGTGTATAGCCTATGGGCTCATTCCTAGGTAATTCAAGAGTCTTAATTAAATCTTTTCTTTCCCTCCCTCCTTCCCTCCCTCCCTGTCTCTCTTCCTTCTTTAGTTCTCTCTCTTTGTCTTTCTGTCTGTGTCTCTCTCCTTGTGTGTGTGTGTGTGTGTGGGTTGTGTGTGCATGCTCACATGCCACATCACACACGTGCAGGCCAGAGGACAACTTGCAGGAGTCATTTCTCCCTTTGCCATGTGGGTCTGTGGGGATCGAACTCAGGTTGCTGGACTTGGAGGCAAACCTGTTTATCTGCTGAGCCTTTTCACTGACCCCAACTCCATTTCCTTTTTGTCTCCAGGACTCCATTTACTGCTGCCCTAGGCTCCCTCCCACTGTGGCTGGAATGATGCGGAAGTACGAAGATGCTCTCATTCACAATCAAAACAGTCTTCATCTGCCTGCTTTCAGTGTTCCAGGATGGTCTACACTCAACATTCCGGGACAGGTGGGACTCAGAGTTTGTTCCCTCCTCTGCTTTATCTATTGAGCTTATTCAGTCTCATTTTGGAAGGTTATTTTTTCTTTCCAACCAGGAGTGATGTTTTCTCTATTGAATTTTTTTTAAAAAAGTCATGTTTCAGGTGCATTTCCCACTTCCGGTTCTTCTTTCCATCAAGCTAATGGGAACAAAACTATCCTGTCCCATGGGAAAAAAAAGTCATCTTTGTGGCAAATTACAGTTCAGTACTGCTGCTAATGTGCAATAATTATATATTTCCCCTGGATGTTAAATTGGCACTTTCATCTTGGTGACTACACATAAAAATGTTGTTTATTTCAAAAAGTATTTTTTTTTTTTAAAGTCCAGCTGTTGCTCATATTACTTAAAACACTGAAAGCTTGCATGTCCTCTCAGGAACATGAGGTTCTTCTAGAGTCACACAATTATCAGTCAAGGTGCTATCCACTTACATATGGAATGTGTTTCTAATGAAAACTAATTCATCCCATTGCTGAGAAGCCTTTAGGAACTGTTAGCAGGAAAGGAACTCACTGTGTTTAAAGTAGCTGGTTGCCATTGATCTCTGGTCTTGTCTACAAAAGCTTTCATCCCAGTAGGGGATTACTTGGCCTATCTGAAATTACATGGTCTTACCTTAATTTATCCAAGATTTAAAGCAATTCTATTAGCCTGGCACTTATTGACAATGTCCTTTGCTGATCAAATCCTAGTCCTTGGATTCATGGCCTTAGCTCTTCTCTGATTCATAAAGCTGCTTATCATAGCATTAGGGATCTTTATTGAAAGAGTAACTTTTGATTAAGTCAAATGGAAGGAAAGGGAACTTCTAACCTGCTTACAGAGGCATAATTAAGTTGTGGAGTAAGAGATTTCAGGGACTTTTTCAAAGATCAATGGTATAGGATGGTAGCTAAGCTCAGAGAAGACACAGTTTGAGTGTGAATGGCATTTTAAAGTGGGGATGAAAGCAGTTCATTGCTGAACCGTGGCCTGACTTGAGATTTGCTTCTCCCAGGTATTAATGGGGATGGATTTACCAAGGAGTGTTCTTTTCTTTGACAAGTTCTCTGTAGGGCCAATAATTTCAATAAGGAAAAAGGCCATGGATTTTGAAAGGAGAGACTCCATAGGAGCATTTGGACCAAAGGCCACCAAATTGTAGTGACATCAACTTGGACCTGAAGAGAGTTGAGACAGGATTCCTGTTTCACCAACACCTTGTAGATCTAGGTGAACATAAAGAGATTTTGTTTAGGTTACAGAACTATGCTTTCTTTCCTCTTGGACAGTTTTTGAGTGGGTCTACATAGAGATATCACCATATCATTCTACTTTATTTCTTTGTAGATTCACTATCTCAAAGTAGTACTTGTTTGCTTGTGTTTAATTTCATGCCCCAAATCAGGATATTAATTCCATGGGAAGGATACATTTTCAGTTATGTTTATCATCCTTTTCTCCATTACCTAAAGAGGTTCTCAATAAATATGCACTGAGGGATAATTACAAATAAGTGCATGAATCTGACAAAATATTGAAATTCATGGAGGCAACGAGGAGGACTTAACTACATGATATATCCATTCAAAGTGGAAAAATCTTCTGCTTATGCTTTCAAATAATACATCTTATTTAAGCATCTGTTTGATGATGAATAAAAATGCAAAGAATCATTTGACAGTCTTAATTAGGCTAAGGTTTAAAAAAACAATTTGATGGTCACTATCTGATTGCAAATTGAACAGAAAAAGCTAAAAATCTTTTTAATAGATCAGGGAGATTAATAGTCTTATTTTTTGTACTGATGGAACATTTTTAAGAATTATATTTAAGTGCAAATATTTATAGTATGATATGTTTATAGTATCACTGGTGAAGGAGCTGAGATGTCTCCTTTGTGGTTTGCAGGTATTAGAAGGGATTGGCTTAAAGAATCAGGAGTGAGGAATTCAGGCAGTCACTGTTGCTAAACATTGAAAAATTCTGAAAAGGACAGGGACAGAAACTGACTTACTCATGACATATACATGCACAGGGTAGACACCAAATATGTCGCCAAATGACAACATATATGAGCTGACATCTAAGATAGAAGAGTTTGAAAAACCCCACAATATTGTTTAGATGCTTACAACTAAATCTGAGGTTTCTGCAATATAATAACCCAAAGCCAAAAGACCCACCAAGATTATGACCCAGCTATTCCAGTCAATACTTACTGTAAAGGGTCACTGCAAGGACATGAAACAAACCTGCTCATGAAAAATTAAAAATTGGGAACTCTCAGCAGAGAAACAGAAACCATAAGAAACTGAACTTCATTGTATAATTAAAATGCTATCTTATTAATAATGAACCAATAGTATATTTTCATACTGTCTAGTTGCTCACTATCCAGACCACTGTTTTAAGTTTTAGTGACATTTTAATTTTACACTTTTTTTCTGTCTTACAGAGATGTCCAAATCTTGTCTTCAAATACTTTAAGTTTCTTAATTGTCTCATTATGTTGCACAAATAATACTATGCAAAACAGAAATTTGTAGCTGAGCATTGGTTTTGTATCACAATTTCATATATACAGATGTGTTAGATGACAGACGTTATATTCAGAGAGAAACAGACTCCTCCTTCTCCTCCTCTTCCTCCTCTTTCTCTTCCTTGTCTTCTTTTTCTTTGTGTTTATTTTTTTTTAGATAAGATCTCTCTACATAGCCCTGACTGTCCTGAAACTCACAATGTAGACCAGGCTGGCTTCAAACTCATAGAGATCCACCTGCCTCTCTCTCTGGAGTATTGGTATTAAATTCATATGTACCTATACCCAACTTCTTTTTTTTCCTTCTTAATTATCCATTTTGGCAATCTATAACCTTCACTTCTTAAGGGATGATAGTTTAACTAAATACTTTCTGTTCATGAGACAAAAAAGAGACAGATATCACCCAAGAAGCTACCTTCACTTGGTTGGACAATCTTGGTTTACAGAGTAGAAGAGAGAAGTTTTAATCAGAGTGGCTCACATACCAGGAGAGGTGATGATGAGTTGACTATTTTCAGTGTGCACATTCAGCACTGTAAATGTTCTCTGGTTGAACAGGAAGAAACACAAGCAAATAAGTTTCATTTTCTCCTACTCTTAAGTATGAATAAGTAGGTTCTAACTGGGTTCTATGTACAACTCCTCACTGTGACCATTTTCTGTAATGAAATTAGTTTCCATCTAATCTCTACAAATTGGCAATAATACCATGTTAGTGGTATAACTCTCCCTCATTCTTAGCTCTTTCAATATAAGTCTTATCCATTCTCTCTGGCCTCTAAATGTAGTAGTCAGTGATTGGTCTCTTGTTGGGTAGTGTTATTGGTTCATTTCTGGTTTAACAGGCACCACTAAAACTCTTAAAGTTATAAGCCCATGCCTAAATTATTCCAGTGAATCAGTTTCTACATTCTGAACCATTCACACCCTGCATGTGCAGCACTGTGCCCTTGGCCTCTGCCAAGACTTTCACTCCTCCTGTTACCGCTTCTCAGTCTGAGTGACCTTTCCAAGCACAAAAAAGATCACATCATTTTATAGGCAAACGAAATTATTCAATTTTCTATTAGGTACTTCAATTTTGCACCTGAAATTTGCAAAATAAAATGATTTCAATTGTCTACCGGATAAGGTTCGAGGTTGTAACTATGGTGAGGCAACCCTTCCATGGTCCATTGTTTGAGCTACCCTGTCTCTCTACCTCAGAATGTAAGTCTAGTTCTGTAACACATACAGGCTTTATTATGTGCATGGGCTACACTCCCCCCTGTTTCCATACTCTTGTATATATGTCTCCTTTGCTGGGAGTACAGCATCTCTTCCCCACTTTGTAAAAGTAATCGGATAACTGTATGTGCCAAATAATCCCTCTCAGGCTGGGCTTTCTTTCCATTTCTCCTCCTTTTTGACGTCTTTTGATGAGGAAAGTAAGCATCTGACTGAATGTCTTTAGAATATCCTTTTACCTTCATAAAACTTATCTTTAATTACCCATTCCCCTTATGCATTTTTTCTATCAGCCTTTCCAAACACCAGACAAATAACATGGACAATAACTTTCCAGTTTTTTTTTTCAGTCCCTAGTGCAATCAGAGATATATATGATGGACACTCCAGAATTTGTAGGTTTAAGTAAACACATTAGTAAATTACTTTAGCTGAAACATTTGTTTTATCAGATTATCTGTGTCTTGAGTACAACACAGTTCTACTTTTCTTTATATACTTAGCATATAAATCATTCCTATAACTGGTCTGTAATAAGCAATGTTGAATAAAATAAAATGAGCTAAGAACATATATGAAAAGGAAAGAAAGGGTAATTTGACTAAGAAGCGATTGGAGAATGCCTACAAACCTACTGTGACACCTCACAGACAGCTTTATGTTAGTTTACATGCTCAAGATGAGAATAATAGAGGTTAAGGCATTGCGGTGAATTCACAGATGAGCCTATCATATGTGTGGAAAATTCCCCATCTAATGTAAAACATTTTATAGGTTTTTCTCATGAAAATAAACTTAATTATATTCAAAATTATACAGAAATGTATAACTCAAACCTGCAATTAAATAATACAGAGAAATGTGTAATTTGTAAACGAGGCTGAAGCTGAAGCTAGGGGGTGGTGGTTTTATTCAGGAATATAATTAAATAGAACCATTTCAACTCTGGGAAAATGGCCAATCTAATCTTTTGATTTTTCTTTTGTGAATTAACTTTAAAAAAAAAAACACTATCAAAGTATGCTAAAATTATCACAAAACTTCTATGGAAAATATCAAATTTTAAAACAGGAAGAAAGTTATCAGTAAACAGCAGCATATAAAGGTGAGAGAGAAACATCCAAAAAGTTTGACTCTTCTGAACGTTTTCTTAGGACTGGTGAGATGACTAAAAGGTAAAGGCTATTCCCTGATTATCTAAGTGTCTATCTTTATATCGTGATTCTGTTTTCATAGATATTAATCCCCCCTAAAATCTGATTAAGGGTATTATGACTGGGTTTCCGGTAATTGTTAAGGAGAGACCGTGTGACAGAACATGTGAGTTCTTTTTAGATTTAAAATTTTAAATCATATTAATTAAAATCTCCTATTTTATCTTCTGTGTATGGAAGGAGTTGGGGAGTAGAGCAGATTTTTTACAACCTATGTAGAAGTAGAGAAAAATCACAGGGACAATCATATTAGAAAAGCCAACCTTCTTAGTCACAGACGTCAACAAATAGTTTTTATAAGAATATTGCCATAGAATGTCTGAAGGGTTTGAAGAGTGTCAATAGTTATTTTGAACATATGTAATAGTCTTTTGGTCTTTGAGTCATATTTATTATTAAATAAACTATTATCTGACTATTAAACTTCATTTTTAATGTAAAAACAAAATTGTTGATAGCATGTGCTTCAACCATAAGCAGGGGCTCATTAGAGTATTTTTTGCTTATAGAGGTTGCTTGACATTTAACAACTGATTTCCTATTAATTATGTACAAATCATAAATATGTCATAAGGGGCATCTTTCCTATCTTCTATGTGTGTGTGTGTGTGCGTGTGTGTGTGTGGGGGGGGTGGTACTCAACACAAAGGAAACAAAGGAAAGAGATGTCAAAACGTCTACCCTCAAGGAGCTTACAGTTTAAGGAATTAAAAGAGAATCATAGCAGGGCATGGCAGAATAGAACATCACTGGAAACAAAATCTGTTTCCCGAATGTGGTATTTGCTTTCTTTCACTTGGGTTTTGACACTGGTGGCTTTCAAGAATTAAATCCATCTGCTCTGATATGAAATATTTGTGTCTTCACAGAATTCAAATGTTGGGATCCTCATGTCTAGGTTTATGGTGTTGGACACTGAGGTCTCTTGGGAACTACCACAGGGTCGAAACACTTGTGAATGGGGTTACTGTACTTGTTAAAAGGGGGCTAGTAATGCTGCCTAACCCCTTCTGTTAGAAAGGATACATTTAGAAGGCTTCATCTATGGACTGCAGATCTACAGCAGACTCTACTTGTTCCTTGATCTTGGACTTTTTACGTTATAGAACTGTGAAAAACAAGTTTTCATTGTTTTTAAGGCACATGTTTGTGGTATGTTGTCATACCAGCCTGACAGATTAAAATACTTACTGTGTACATGTCTACTACATAAGTAAAATGGATCAAGAACTGCTTTGCATTCTCTTGGATTGTCTTTTCCATTAGACAAAGCATAGAGGTCAAAAGTTTCCTTCCATAATATTAACTGCCAATCAATTAATAAACAGAAAAAAATAATGGAGGAGGGGATGTGCAAGAGATCTTTGGGGGCATTTTTATAGCTGTTATCTCATTTATTTTTCATAGCAGCTTCACAAGGTGGGAGTTCTGTTCTTAATTTGAAAACCCTGTGCCAATGTCACTTGCTGAAGCTCATGGAATTGTGAATTCCAGAACCAGGATAAGAGGTCAGGTCCCTCTACCACTAACATTCATGCGTATTCCCACTTGAATGGGGAACAATTTCAGTGTTGGAAGATCAAAGTTTTTTAGATCTTTTGTTTGTATTTAAAGTCATTGAGTCCCCATTTGAGTTATTTTGACTTTTATTGTACATGTAACTTCCATACCCATATACTTTCTGAGCTTAGATGAAAACGTACCTCTCTCTGATTCTTAAGCATGCATGTATGATATGAAAAGCTGAGCCCTGAAGTGCTTTGTGATATGATAATCTGAGGTGGAAAGAGAGCATATATGGAAAACTATGGTAAAGGCATGAAACCATTGTCCTGAAAAACAGTCTGAAGCTATGTGCCACATTGCAACTTCTATCCCATTTCTTCTGTATAGTTGGATATTGATTGTTTGTCCAAATGAAATAGCTAACTGACAGCAGAACTACATGATCTTCGTCTTATTTATTTTCATAATTAATTTATTTAGTGAATTAGGATATGATGTTGAAGACTGACTATCCATTCTTCATGGTTGTAACAGCCTATAGTATTAAGACGGTTTTAAAGCTTGGGAAAAAAGGGTTTAATCCACAGTTGTCATTCAACTAACACAACAGGGGAAGCAGCTGGGTATAGTGTTGCACGCCTTTAATCTCAGACAGAGGCAGGTGGACCTCTGTGAGTTTGAGGCCAACCAGGTCTACATAGTGAGTTTCAGGACATCCATAGCTACATAGAGAGATCCTGTCTCAAAAACAAAAAACAAAAAACAAAAACAAAAACAAAGAGAGAGAGGTAGAGTGGGGAAGCTAAGAAGCTAAGAACACTTAACCTCTGAACAGAGGGGATTCTCCCTGACTAAGACACTCTCTGAACCCTTTTGTCAATTCATGGAGATCTACTTAAGACATTAAATTAGCAATTCCATAACTGAATAGTAGACTAGATTTATTCTAGATATGATCAGTTTTATCTGGAGGAACCAAAGAAGTTATTAATCCAATTCAATATGCAGCTTTTATGAGATGAATTGTGTTCTAGTGCCTCTACTCATAGGACGAACTTAATGGATAACACCTAAATGAATGATTGAACTTTATTACCAGAGGTTTCTCCAAAGGCTGAACTCATCTATTATCTTATCTATTATAGATGGGAATTGAGTACTGTGTTCTTTCTAAATCGCTCTGTATTCATGAGATGTGAAATTTAGAATGCGCCTAACAAATAAGTCTTGAGTCTCTTGTTCTATTGTGTTCTGGATTAGAAAGAATGGAGATATTTTACTAGTAATTTTGAAGCTAAATAATACCAACAGCAATTAGTCTTATGAACACTGAATTAAAACTGAGTATTAAGTTCTCGGTTGCAAGAACCGTTATTGCAGTAAATATAAGGCTGCATACTTACTTGAATATTAAAGGCTATATTTAAAACATGCCCGTGTTCTGCAAACTGCAAAATGAAGCTTATTTGAATTATTTACAATTTTATATTTTAATATTTATTTTTTCCTTATTTTTCAAAATAAGTTAATAATGATCAATATGAACAGTGATGACTGTGATGTGTTTGTATGCATGAATAAGTAGGGTATGGTGTGGACAGTTTCTGGTTAGTATTTTAACTACACTGGAAACATCTCTAGGTCATGTAAGATGTAAAGCAAACTTTCTGAGGGTTTTCACAGTCCCACAGTTATGACTAAGAACCAGGAGGCCACCAAATCAGTATACTGTGGTCTAGGATGATGACCTGTCTTCTGCTGTCTGTCTCCAAAGCCCTGTTTCTCAAGGTTCATGTTCACTGTCCTGTATGTTTGTGTTTGCTTCTCCAAAGAGGAATGAGTTTACTAGAGTGTGTTTAACAGCTAACTGAGGCTGTCAAGTTTGTACAAACATTGTAAGTGATATTATCTTGCATTTTCTCTGTTTGTGTAAAAATATATAGCTTTGTTTTATCTACTACTTCCCACAGAAAGAAATATTCTGTATGATGTGGCTACTTATACATGAGCTTTCTGTAAAATGAAATATAACATGGCCTGTTATTAAGACTCATTAGAGTTGCTAGGTATGATGGCCTGGTCTACATAGTGAGTCCCAGGACAGCCAGGCTATAGACTGAGAGCCTATCTCAAAAGCAAACAAACAAACAAACAAACAAACAAACAGATGCAAGATTCACTAGAGTTCATTATTTATAAAGGTGCGTGTCTGCAGGGTTTTCAAATCAAAAGTAGCTGCCATCTATTTCCATTTCATATTATTAGCAAAGAACATGTGTGTCTACTAAGTAGATTAAAAGGATAGATATGAAGGTCCTTAATAGTTCAAAAGTAAAACCGAGGGCTGGAGAGATGGCTCACTTGTTAAGAGCACTTATACTATTCTTCTAGAGGTTGCAGATTTTGTTCCCAGCAGATACATCAGGGGGCTCACAATCTCCCATAACTCTAGTCCTAGGGAAACCAAGGCCCCATGGCCCCTGTGGGCACCTGTATACACTTGGCACCTATTAGCATGGCAGGCAGGCACACTCACATTCACATGAGTAAAAAAATAAATAAATCTCTGAAGCGTAACTGAGAAAAAAGTAAAATCGGGCCATTTGCCTGGCTGATTTCACTTAGAAAAATATCCTCCAGGTTGGTCCACATACTTGAAAATAGTAGGGTACCATTTTTTTTGAAGCTGAAAATTATTCCTCTGTATAAAAACACAGAATTTTTATTATCCCTTCATCTAGTGTTGGGCATACTTTGACTCAGTGTCTCAGCTGCTGTTTGCCATACCATAAAGAACAAGAGAATGCAGATACATCTTTGGCATAATTACTTCTTATTCTTTGAGTACACACCTAAAATTGAATTGCTAGGCCATACAGTAGTTTTATAATTACCATTTAAAAGGACATTTCATGCATAATCTCATGTATATATGGAATCTAAACGTTGAAGATCCCTGAAAGCTGAGTGTGTAACTGTGGTTACTAGAAGATGGGAAGAAAGGTACAGGGAAATGTTAGTAAAGGATGTGATGTTTCAGTTAGACAAGAAATATAAGTCCTGGAGAGCTATTTTGCAGAATGGTGGGTATGGTTAGAATATGAATATTTGCAAAGGCTAAAGGATATATTTTCAGTATCCTCATGCAAAAAATAAACTGTGGCAAATTTGTTAATTAACTTAGTTTAATCATCCTGGAATAAGTATATATATATATTATATATTATATCACACATCATAAATATACACATTTTTCATCTTTCAGCAATAAAATTAAGTTATTGAAACATGTACCACAATATATTAGAAAACAATCAGAACTTGGCTTAAAGGAAAATGATAACAAAATAGTTTTATACAATAAAGAATTTCTTGGAAGCTTAGGAATAGGCATAGGGCTTATAAAAATGCTTAAAGTCTAATTTCATAAAAAGCACCCTATAGAATAGAAACACCTAGCAAAAATATTTACAAATGTAAAGACCAGCTCTGAAAAAAAAATGAAACGGTGCTTTTGGCAAAATTTGTAGTAGCTTGCTAGTTTAATGGTAATCACAGTCCATGAGGGGTACAAACCAAACCTGAGATTTTACAGATGGTAGTAGCTCAGTGAATATTCTAGAATTTTGTATTTATCAAACTTTAATCACCAACACTTGACAATATCGATTTCAGTCATTGTTCATATCCAGGTACAAACTTTAAAGAGAAGTTCCAAAGTCCTCCTCTGGTTTTTAGTTTGTGTGTGTGTGTGTGTGTGTGTGTAGACCAGAAGAGGGTGTTGAATGTCCTGGAGCTGGAGTTACAGGACATTAAGCTGTTCAACATGGTTGCTGAGAACTGAACTTCAGTCCTCTGCAAGTGTGGCAAGAGTTCTAACTGCTGCCCCATATTGTCTGTTTCCATACTATACATTTTTCTTTTTTTTAACTTAAATATTTATTCTTATTTACCTATTTATTTATATTTATTTTTTTCATACAATACACCCTAACCACAGTTCCTCCACACACACTCTTCCTATTCCCCCCTTCTGCTATTCCCCAGATCCACTGCTCCTCAGTTTCCCTTCAGAAAAGAGCAGACCTCTCAGGGATATCAAATCAAACATAAAATAACAAGAGGCAATAAGACTAGGCATAAACGCTCATATCAAGCTAGATAAGACAACTCAGTAGGAGGGGAAGGGTCCTAAGAGCAGGTGAAGGAGTCAGAGACATCCCAACTTCCACCATTGGGAGTCCCACAAAAACACCAAACCAACAACCATAACAGGGTAGAGTTTGGGTTAGGGTTAGAACAAAGACCCATGCAGGATCTGTGATTGCCATTTCGGTCTCTGTGATATGAAAACTGTACTCTGCCTCTTGGGGCTCCCAAACATTAAATAATAAAGCACAGACCACTACAGCTAGCTTTAACTTACTGATTAGCTAATGGATGCTTTATAAGGCCCCAGTCTCAAAATGGGTATTGAGATAGGAGATAACTAGCCATCTTCAATACCACAGCTTTCTTTACATCCTTACATAGCTTTGTGCATCAAAGCACAAATGATTCTATTGACTGTCACGTTTCCCTTTGACATTTGATGTCAGTTTCAGGTCCAAGGGTGCTCTAAAACTTCCTTTGTAAGAATCAGTTTGAGACTTATTTGCTAAAACATCAGTGTTTGAGGCTTCTTAGAGAATCTGCTGCTTTTCTGATTATTTAACTTGTTGCCTTCTGCGTTGATGAAATATCTGAAAAATTCATCTTAAAAAAGGATGAGGTTATTTTTGCTAACAGATTGGGGTTAATCAATCATGCTGAAGTCATGGCTGTTGGAGCATCAGAGAGCTGTTCACATAGTGTTTAGAGTTAAGAAGCAAGGATAGATGGGTGCTAGTGCTCAGATCAGTTTATTATTTTTATTCTAAAATCTAGATCATGGAATGGTGTGTCCAGAATCAGGCTAGGTCTTCCCAATTCATCAAATCTATAATTTCCCCAACAGATACGCCCAAAAGTTTATCTTTTAGGAGATTCTATGTCCTCTTGAGTTGACAATATCACAATTCTACCTCATGTCATCATGATACTGAAGCCTTTGAATTTCAAGGCATACCAATATCCTTTGCCCCATAGACTTCATAATAGCTACTACTAAATGTAAAGTATATTCAGTCTAACCTCAAAACACCAATTTATAATATTTAAATGCTCCAAATACGTTTCAAAAATATGAGCCCAGAGCCTTTTCTGAGATAGTCTCCTTCCACTCAGTACTAATCTGTATAGTTTAAAACATTAACTTTGTTTTTTAAAATGGAATTTTATTTTAATTTGGAGGCTGGAGATATGGCTAAGTGGTTAAGAGCACTGACTGCTCTTGCAGAGGACCTGAGTTCAATTCCTACCACCCCCACCCCCACCACACATGAAAGCTCACAACCATATGCCATTCCTGTTCATGAGCATATGACTCTCTCCTCGGGCTTATGCAGGCACCAGGCACACATGTGTTTCACATACATACATGTAGGCAGAACACTCATACACAGAAAGTATTTGAATACTTTATTTAATTATGTGTATGTCTATGCAAATATGAATTCATGTGCCCACGGATGCCAGAAGATGCCCTAGAGATGGCATTACATTTGGTTATAAGCCACTTGATGTGGGTACTGAAAACCAAAATCAGATTCTCTGAAATAGGAGTGTGACAGAGATATCTCCTTAGCTCCAATAACACAGGGCTTGGTTTGCTTGTATCTGTCTGTCTGTCTGTTTGTCTGTCTGTCTGTCTACCTATCTGATGAGGCAGGGTTTCATGTTTCCTAACTTGGATTTGAACTCATATAGCAGCCAAGTGCGACCATGAATTTTTCCTTCGCCTTGCCCCTCCTCTCTGAGCAGATAAAATAATGTCACAGGTAGATGGTCAGCTTTCGTTTCTTGTTCACGTTCAGGCTTATAATGTGGAGTATTTGCAGAACTCAGCCAGTATGTATTGATACTTTGTCACCAACTTAATATGTCAAACGCAGAGACAAATATTCAATATTTACATTCCATGTATCCAGCTTGAGCTTGCATCACTAAACAAAATGAGGAAGCGTTTGGGCTATGCTGTCTAGCAAGACCAGCTCCTCCCTGCTGCCTCTTGTCCTTTGTTCATCTACCGTACACTTGTTGGTGTAATGAATTCAGAAACTTAAGAGTTTCTAAAAGTGGGTCCAAAGTGTTTCTTGGGGTGTTTTTAGGTAATAAGTGGTAAGTTGTAGCCATAACCAAATATAACCTTTGAGAAATGTATTTTAACTTTAAACAAGGTTTGTCAAGTACAGCGGTTCCTAAGACTATAGTAAGTAATGAATTGCCAAGCAATACATCAAATATTTATTATTCTTCAGTTTTATTTCACTGTATAATTATGTTTTATAGAACCAACTTTTAGAATCATTGTACCTGAAAATAAATTTGAGGATATGCTACAAGGTATAAAATATTAACAATAGCTGAGTATAATGTAACTACCTAGTCATAGTTGTATTGTCTTATCAAGGTGGACGAGAAACATGTTTTTACTTACAGCTTAGTAAATAAATTTTAAGCTATTTTTAAAAAAAATAGATGTTTAACATCTCTTTAAATTGGCATGTGTTTAGAGGTCTGTGTTTCCATGGATATTGATAACTAGGCTTAGAGACAGAAGTTCACATTTCCAAACCCAGGTCTGCTAATTACTGTCTTGTGACTTCAGGGAGACATTTCTCCTTTTTGGGTCTTGGTTTCTTCAGCTGTAAAATGAATTTTTGAGACCAGATCTCCAGGATGGTATCAGTGTTGACATGCTCTGATACAGTGGAAGGAGCCATAGTGTTGGTTCCATTCTAGAAACTTCAACTGTTTACTTTTATGCAACTCAGAGAACAGAAAATAGATGAATATAAAATAATGTGTAATTAGGACTACAGAATGTCTCTCTAAAAGTATATTTAGATATATTTGCATATATAGATATTTATATGTACACTATAAATATAAACACACACAGATAATAAAATAAAAGCCCTAGTGTCTACTACCTAGATAAGAAAGAGAACATTACAAATAATTTTGAAGCTCCAGCTATGCCCCCCCATGTTGAATACTCTGGATTCTTCATGGAAAAATTGTGCTGTAATTTGTCTTTATAGTTCACTCAGTTTTTATTGTAACTTACCATGTATTGTATGTTTAAAATCAATGTTATTTGTTTGATATATTTTTTACCTTTGTGGAAATAATGTCAAATTAGGATATTTTTCTATATGTTGCTGTAATCAATTAAAATTATTTCTAAGTATCATATGTATTACCATCACTGTAAAATGAATATATCAGGTAATTGTCACTGAGTTTCTTTGTTTGGGCATTCTGTTCATTATTTTCCATTTTAACTTCTAAGACGAGAAATCAAAGTGTATAAATGTTGCTCAAAATCTCCCGTAGGGCTATCCAGTAATTTGTTATTGAGGTCTTTTAACCATTACTTAGTTCTGAGGCATTTCTACCTGAACTTTGAGTGTCTATATTTTTTAAATGGTCTTTTGATACAGTTTTTCACATAAAATGTATGACCTCAACATTTCTCCCATGTTAATCGTTGTTTTTATGATCAGATATAGCATAAACTAAAAAAAAAACCCAAAAAGTAGATAAAAAGCAAAAATATTAAAATGGAAAATGAATAATATTAAATGATAGTCTTTTGAAAAGATTAGTAAAATGAGTGTTTCTGAACATAATGATCAAGAAAAAAGAGGGACAGAAGAAAATAAACTGATATCATAATGATGAAATAAACAGAGATTTAAAAAGGATTATATAACATGCTAAGAATAAATTCATGCAGTTAGAAATGTCAAATTCCTAGGAAAAATGTAATAGAGCAGAGCAGGATTAGAATGGGAAAGAATGCACTCAAATCCTGAAAAATACATGTCTGTTGATGAAGAGCCTAGACCTCCTCAGTGCGGGGACCTCTGTTCTTTAAGTTGGGGATCAGAGCTCCCTTTGTTAACCTTGACTGTAATGTTGTACAGCTAAAGCTCTGCATAGCTAGGGGGCCAATACTACCCCCATGTCTCTTCCAGAGAGGCATTCCACACCATATAGCTTATTTTTCAAAACTTAATCTTTTTAGTCCTGCTTCATAAGGAGTTTTATCTCTTACAACTTGAGCAGTTCTTGAGACCTGTCTTTGTCCCAGTTCATTTAGCTCCAAGGTGCTATCTTCCTGAAGGTCTTTCAGGATAGTTTAGTCAGCATACTAGAAGACTGTACCACACTGGGTTGTCATCAATACTTACTTGGAACTTTGGAGACGGGAAATTGAAGTTCTATAAAGATATTCCTGAAGCAAGCCCTCTTCTGGGAATACTGTTTTCTCTGAACTTGTCACTGGAGACTGTTAGAAATGTTAATTTATTGTATAACTCAGAAATTTTTAAAATGTATCTTAACTTTTAATTCCAACAAAGGAAAGCTATATTTTAATCATTTTTGTCCACGTTTGTATTTTTAAAGTACTGAGTCAACATGGGACCAATAATTGTATGATAATTGACTTATATAATTCTTGATTGAGACACTATTGGATACAAAATAGTCAGGGAATTTTTTCCAATTATTTATTTTTTGTGTCACTTGTGATCGAACCCAAAGCCATGCACATGCTAGACAAACACCCTACCACTGAGTCACACCCCCAAGTCTATGACAGTTACTTGGATTAACATTTTCAGAGACAACTTTCCTCTATTATGTAATTAGGAAATTAATAAAATTACTTACAGAGCCCATGAAAACAAAACCTGAAGGACTCTATCACATACCTTAAGGGTATCATTCTGGAGTTGCTTTTATCCATCCCTGTTGGAGCACATAACAATGGCCATGGCCCCTTTTTAAAAATTGGCAGAGAATAAGCTTGGGGGAAAGACAGAATGTCACGATAACTTCTTCCAGGCACCTTGGAGTTTCTAAAATACAGACTAACTGCAGTGATTCATTTCTGTCTCACTTCAGCATCACATGATGTGATACAGTATCAAGTGCGAACATAAACCATATTGGGGGCAGGCAACTCATCATTTGGTAGTCTGTCAGTCAAAAATATATGAGGCTTCAGACTGTAATGAAAGTCTACCAGGAGCACTGTCTAATTTTCTTTATGGATGTGAGACTGCATCTGTTACTGGCATATAACTCCCAGCCTACTCCTATCTTGCCATGTGTATGTTAGATGGCAAGTGGTTTCTAAAAGCAGGGATCTAGACAGCAGTTGATTATCAGGTGTTAGCAATAGTACCATTAAAAATCAGTTCTCTGATGTAGCAGGAATCTTAAAAAGGTCTTATTAATAAAATCAAGCCTGGGGCCAGTTATTGGGGTGAATGCTGGAAGATCAGAGAAGCAGAACAAGCCACAGCTACCTCACCTTGCCAATTCCTCAGCTGATCCTGTTTCCTCAGACTGGAAGCTTCTGAGTCCTCATCTGAAATGGATCTCAGCTGAACTGTGTTGCTCAAAGCCTAAAAGATTAATCAGCCAAAAACTTCTAGTTTCTGGTCTTCACGCCTTATATATCTTTCTGCTTTCTACCATCACTCCCTGGGATTAAAGACGTGTGTCACCATGCCTGGCTGTTTCCAATGTGGCCTTGAACTCACAGAGGTCCAGAGGGATTTCTGCCTCTGGAATGCTAGGATTAAAGGTGTGAGTGTCACCATTTTCTAGCCTCTGTATCTAGTGGCTGTTCTGTTCTTTGACCCCAGATAAGTTTATTAGGGTGCACAATATTTTGGGGAACACAATACCACCACACTCTGAAGATGGATATCTCAAGAAGTCACTAACAAAATATCTTCAGTTTTGGGGTGGGGGGGGCACCATAATACGATGATGCATAGGGATAGGTCTTCAAAACAAGGACTTCCTAAGTTGTTAACTTCAGCCAAGGGTGTGCCAGAGGTTATATTTAGTCACTCCAAGCACATTCTCTGTGTGGTGGTTTGAATGAGAAGGGCCGCAGTAGTCTCATATGTTTGAATATTTGATCACATTTGATGGAGTAGTTTGAGAAGGATTAAGAGGTGTGGCCTTGTTGGAAGACATGTATTACTGGGGGTGGGCTTTGAGGTTTCAGAAACTCATGCCATTCCATTTCCCACTCTCTCTTATTCTCTCTCTGCCTCCAACTTGTAGATTAGGATCTCTCTCTCTCTCTCTCTCTCTCTCTCTCTCTCTCTCTCTCTCTCGCTTCTCTCTCTCTCTCTTTCTCTCTCTCTCTCTCTCTCTCTCTCTCTGTGGGGGGAGGAGGTGTGCCTCCAACTTGCAAATCAGGATATAATCTCTCAACTTTGCCTCCAGTGGCTCCAGTGCCATGTCTGGCTGCTGCCATGTTCTCTGCTCTGATCGTCATAGACTAACCCTCTGAAACTCTAAGCAAGCCCCCAATTAAATCTTTTAAAAGAAAGTTCGTCATGAAGAACTTTGTATGTGTCAGGGATGTTGACATGCAATGAGGATACCAAGATGAAAGAGGGAGTTTACCTTAGTGTTACTGAATTTAAATATGAAATATTAAATGTGAAATGCAATGTCCTAAATACTGAAATAGTATGTAAATGCGTTGTAGAGTACCAAAAGAGTTTTAATAAGTTAGTCAAAGCAATCATTCAATATATCCTCCTTGGATAAGCATCTGGTCACAGAATGATTATTTTATGTGACTTCAACAAGTCCTAATATTTATGAACTCTAATTTCAAGTATTTTAAATTATAAAAATATTAAAATATATCTGCAATGTTTCCTCCTCCCTCCAACCCATCCCATGTCTCCTTCTTTCCTGCCCCTTTCAAATCCACAGCCTTATTCTTTAATTATTATTGCAGCATACATGTAACACAAATCTTAAAAGGTCTTATAATAAAAAACCCAGAGCCAGATATTGGGGTAAAAGCTGAAATATTAGAGAAGCAGAGCAGCCAGCCACTAGTTCTTACATCTATGAAATTCTCAGCTTAAAGAGAGTGAAGTCCTGTTTCTTCATTCCTTGTATACCTTTCTGTGTCCTGCCATATTACTTTCTGGTATTAAAGGCATGTGCCACTACTGCCTGGTTCTGTTTCTCTCATGTAGCCCTGTGTAGCCTTGAACTCACAGAGATCTAGACAGATCTCTGCCTCCTGATTGATAAGCTTAAAGGTGTGTGCCACCAGTGCCTAATTAGTGGCGGGCTCTGTCATCTGATCCCCAGGTAAGGTTTATTGCGGTACACAATATATCACCACACATAATATGCAAGTAAATATATACATGCAAACTGCTGAGATCATTGTTTTCTTGTGTGTCTAACTTTTAGGTCTGACCACTTGAAATTGCATAATTGGATAATCACTTAGGCAGCTTATCTCTGGGGAGAGACTACTTCTTCTCTAAGCAGTTATTAATTGCCTGTAGCTCTTCATGTAGGGGTAAGGCCATGGGAAATTTCCCCGTCAATTTTGGCATGTCAGTTGGTATTGTCATTGCTGAAGCCTTGTTTAGACAGCTGTATTGTTGAGATTTCATGACTATAGCCTTCCTGTGACAGTTAGAAGACACAATCTTGTAGCAGGCTTCATGGTCCTCTGGCTCTTAAAAATTGTTCTGGACCCTCTGAGCATTGCTTATTTTGGTATCCACATTATATATCATCACTTTCTATTGTAACTATTTTATTTAATGGTTTATCTTGTTGGAGATTTTTAAAAGATATTCTCCTACATAAATACAGTGTGAGGGGCTGGTGTTACTGCTAACTTGGTAGAATGTTTGCTTAGCATACACAAAGACCCAGGTTTGATCCCAGTCACCAAATTCACACCTGTAATTCCAGCACTTGGGACATGGACCTAGGAGGACCCTTTGCTACAGAGAGAGTTTGAGAGCAGCTGGGGATATATAAGACACTGTCCTGCACTCCCAAATAACAAAGAAAGAAAGCAAATATAATGTGAGGCACAAATACCTGTCACAAAAATAATTCCAAGCTTTTAAACAGCCACATTAAAAAGTAAAAATCCTAGAGGAAATTTATTTCAATGTTATGTTCTAATGCAACTTATCCAAAATATCACTTTAACATAGAAGCTAATGGATTTACAGGAATTTATAACTTTTTTTCACAGCAAGTTTTCAGAATCTGATTTATATTGTCACTTACAGCACACCTCAGTTTGATAACCCACATTTCAAGTAGGTAAGAGCCCCAGGTATCTGGTGGCTACCATGCTGGGTACTCAGGTTTGGAAGACTGCTCTGTTGGCAGAAACATGGCAAGTGTCTCATTTACTCTTATGTCTTCACTACCTGAGTGAAGCACTACAGTGCTCAGGGTGAAAAAATACTTGATGAATAAATTAATTTTGTAGCGACTCTTGACAACGTTGGAGGAACTGGGTGTCTAAGAAAGTTCACATTAAGCATGGGCTTTGGACTTGTATTTTACAAGTTAAATAGCACTCTTCATTAGTGGCACAACTAAAAGTTTTCCAAAGAGTTTTAGAGACATAGAAACAACCCAGTGAATCTCATTAGTGAATAGATTTAAAAGAAATCTTCAAATCTGAAGCACTCCAGTGTGTGTCTACAAAGGACCTCTGTATTCTAATGAGTGGGAAATGGTGGTTCTGGTTAATCCTGTAATTGCATTTCGAGGGCTCAGTTCATGATCACATTACAACTGTTCCCTGTGACTAATGACCTAGTATGTAAATTGTTTGAACCTTTGATATGTCCATTCTTCTCTTTGACCATTTTTATCACTTACCCACGTAATTACTTATTATAAACCTGGAGATGAAATAGATGGCTGAATAATGAAATGAAAACTAGGTCAGTGGAATTTAATTACTGAGAAATCTTTATTGAAAAGCATTTAGATAAACAAACCAAAGCTATAATCATTACCAACCATCGTTAGAAGATGCAATCTTAGAAGGAAATCTTTCTTGGGCACAGAAAAATAGCAATTATGTTCAACACAACTTTAGAAAAGAAGCGGTGGAAGTCGTGCAAATAAAACCACCTACGTTATCCACATTATCGTCATAACACCTCCACTGTCGCTGAATCAGCCGCTTTAATTTACGGGACTAAGATGATAGTGCTTTTGAAGTTTGTCAGACAACTTGTAATTAGGATTGAACTCATTTCTTTCTGAAGGCAAAGACTAAGAAATGCTATAGGTCACTGATCTTCCCCTGAGAATACAGCTCAACAATTTTCAAAAACCACCATTTAAGCCCCAGTTCTTTTCTCCAAAATGATTTTTCCCCTAGTGTAGCTTTAGGTTCTCACAGTAAAATTGAGCAGACATGGCAAGGATTTTCCATATTTTCCTTTCTTTGTGAACAGATAACTCACTCTATTTTTTTCTGGTAGGAAACTTCAGCTGTTCATGAGATAGTGTCAGAAAAGAGGAGGCAAGTACATTGTGCAAGTTTCCGCCATTTCTTGGAGGGAATATAATTTTACGTCTGTCTGTTTATTAGTTGGTCTAAGCAGATAGTAAACACTGTCTACTTACTGTGTGTCTGTCTTGGGCTTGGGGTCCAGATGTTAGTGTTCCTTTGATAGAAAGTTGACAGTTACCTTCAATGGCATCAGCAGATCAAGTTGCTGACTCTGCTCAGTTGTAGGGTGGAAATACTGGATTTGAACTCATGCAGATATGAATAGTAATCATTATGTTACACTTCTTTTCTTACCACAACTGCACCTACCATAACCTAATTGGCAATTTAGATGGACAACTGATTACAAAGTTGTGTCAAAAATTATTTAAATGCATAGAAAAACAGACTTAAATATAAATTTCCCTGGGCTGATTTTACTAGATGTAGTACTATTGTCTGTGTTATAGAATATATAAGATAGATGATTTCCAACCTCAGAAGGTGATTTACTTGAAGTTTTGTTGTGGCATGTAGTACGCATAACGAGGCTGCAGACTGAGTATAAGTCCTGGCATGTGTCATCAGGGTCTACTGTATCTCATCAATTATTGTGAGGACAGTCATTGAACGTCATGAGGAAATATGTTTGGGACCAGTGCTTTTGCAAATTCTTGTACATGTTCTTCGAGCTTCCTTCGGAGGCATGTTTGTTACTATTTGGGAGTGAGAATCAATGTATTTATTTTGGGATGCATGAGGATGCATTGTCAATATTGAATCATTATCCTTCCTGTTCGTTGGGAGATTATTTTATCATTCAAGCTCCACTTATCATATTGACTCAGACAATCTCAAGGAACAAGATGATAATCTTATCAGATTTATTTTTGTCAATTACAACACATGTTAAACGGATGTACCAGTTAAATCTGCTAAATCTATTCTAATGATGATAGGGAAGATAATATGTGTGAGAAAATGGTCATATTCACAGGCAAGGGTTGTGTGGAAAATTCAGGAGAATTCCTTGTTAACCCATCACTTTGTAAATTAGAATATTAATTGATGCTAAAAAACAAATCAAAGCAGAATGAAAAAAATCCACCACCCTTACCAAAACACTGCTATTTGGGAAGATATCACCTGTGCCCTAGAAAGTCTGATACTATACTAGATTTCAAGCTTCAGTATATCCAAAAGGTCTGTTAAAGTACAAGTCACTGGGTCCCACCTTAGTTTCTCATGTAGTAGGACATGGATGGGGTCCCAGAATTTACTTTTGGATGAGTTTCCAGAAAGTGTTAAAACTGTAGGGTTGGCACCACATTTTGCAAACCACAGTCGTTTTCAGACTCCAGATTGGGAGCTGGCCTCAGCATCTGTCTTTTATGAAGCCACTGGGATGGCGCTGCTACAAGGTAATATTTGAAAATCCTTCATCTAGTGCTACTGAACAAATTCTGCCTTTGAGATAATTTGTTTACGAAGCACTCATCAAAGTGTGAAGGAAGGGATTTCAACTTCCTTGGCTTGCCATTTAGTGAGGATCTGCTAATTAAGCGGCCACTTATATACCACGAGGCACTAGAGAAAGTTAAGTAAAGTACTACCTTGGTGTAACTATTCAGGAATTGAGAAAGGGTTATCCTCATGTAAGTGCCAAGGTATAATCTTGGGTTAGAGCACAAAGAAACTTTCATACTGGAGTTTAAACATCCTAACTTCTGTGAAATTTGCCTAGACTCTTGAAAACGTATTCATCTGTATGGCGGATGAAAAGCAAGAAAGGCATTTCAACACAGACAGTCCAACAAAATATAATATTGGTCCAATATATCTGAGGAAGATCAGCCAGGCTAGTGTGAAGCATTTAGAGGCTACTAACTAGCCAGTTGTTAAATATTTCAGGAATATGAGGAAATTTGGCTGGGCAGGAGCAAAGATATTTGTTGAGAAGCTGTTGGTGAAGAGTTGATTGGCCGTCCTGTGTTTCATCTCTACACTGTTTGGTTTTTTGGTGGTTTGAAAGACAGATGTCCTTCCATAGTCTCCGGCATTTGAATACTTGGTCCTGAGTTGGTCCTGGTTTCGGGACGTTTAATGTGCCACCGGGAATGGGTTTGGGTAGCCTGAAGACTTGTGCCATTTTGAATGAGCTGTTTCTGCTTCCTGTTTGCTGAAGATGTGCGCTCTCAGACCCTTCCGCTGTACCTTGCCTCCCTGTTGCCCACTTCCTCTCTGTGCTGGTGATGAACTCTTACCACTCTGAGCCCCTAAGCCCAGATAAACTTATCCTCTGTAAGTTGCTTTTGATCACAGCAACAGAAAAATAATGAATGCAGGCTTGATGTATTTTTTGCCGTTATTATGTTTACTCTTTAAAATGCTAAATTAAAATTATAAGAATTTTTGGTGTACGACATAATGCCTTAAAATAAATGCACATCAATCATGTAATGATTAAACCGAACTAAATTGTACTTACTGTTTACCATTCTTTTCAGCTAAAGGTGATAAATTTACTCCCTTTTTTTCGTTTTTATTTAAAAACTTAAATTACCACACACAGTGTTGGGCTTCCTTACGACATCTTCAAGCAAAATTGTTTTCGTTGACTTTTCTGCCATTCCTCTTTCCTCCCATCCCTCTGACCCACTTTGTGCCTTTCTATCTTCTTCAGCTGTATCTTCCTTTCTGTTTTCACATCTCCTGTCCCATCGCCCTCCCCCATTTCCTCAACAACTCTTTTACCCCTATCCTGGCCTCCTTTATCATTTCTGGCTTATATTCACCCTCAATCCCACTCATATGTGTGTTCATATAAGCTACAATCTGTATATGCAAGATAACACACAGTTATTATCTTTCTGAGTCTGAGTTACCTCACTTAATATAATAAATAAAATGTTTTCAAATCTAACCATTTTCCTGTAAATTTCATTTCATTTTCTTTACAGCTGAGTAAGGCTGCCTGGTAAACTGCTACAGCTGTTTGTATTCATTTTTTTTTTAATAAATGTTTCCATTTATTTTATATACTGACCATAGTTTCCCCTCCCTCCTCTCCTCCCATTCCCTCCCCCCACCTCCCTTCTACTCTGCCCACCCCCATCCACTCCTCCTTTGTCTCCATTCAGAAAGGGGCAGGCCTCCCATGGGAGACAACAAAGCCTGGCTCATCAAGTTGAGGCAAAATCAAACTCTCTCCCTCCCCCCATCAAGTTTGGGCAAGGCAACCCAGCATGGGGAATTGTAGTGGATAGCGGCAAAACCAATAGGAAATAGGTTCCCCAAAGCCAGCTCAAGTGCTAGGGACAGGTCCTGATCCCACTGCTAGGAGCCCCACAAACAGACCAAGCTACATAACTATCATCCACCTGCAGAGGGCCTAAGTGGGTCCCATGCAGGCTCCCTAGTTGACAGTCCAGAATCCATGTGCCCTCATGAGCTCAGGTCAGCTGTCTCTGTCATGACCTTGACCCCCCTGGCTCCTACAATCTTTCCTTTTTCTCTTCAAGAGGACTCCCAGAGTTCTTCCTAGTGCTTGGCTGTAGATCTCTGCGTCTGTTTCCATCAGTTACTGGATGAGTGCTCTAGCTGTAAAGTAAAGGATAACCAGGCTACAATCATATTTAGTTTTAAGTGGACACTTTTGAAAGCCTTATGTAATCCATAATTTTTTCACATCGGGTGGACTGACCTGTGCCTTTCCTTCAACTTTCCCTGTATCTGAGGACTGAAGGATATTAAGCACTCTGAAGTGGAGGCTGGCTCCTTGCTGCTATAGGGCTACTACTCTTTGTTCCTGGGTGCCCAGTGCCTCTGGATTTTAACCTTGAAGTGAAAGATCTTGAAGTCAAAATTGTGACAACTCTGTCACCAGAACTCAGATGCTGCCGTAGAGTTGGGGCAACTCTGTATGGTAGGTACTTGCAGAGAGGATAGAGGTTTGTGTTGTGTGAAGAAGACTGCTTATCATGACTATTGGTTTCTTGTCTAGATAATCTAGGAAAACCTTTACAGGTATTCCTGGAGGCTCATCTAGGTGATCCTAGAGCTTGCCAATTTGAAAATCAGTATTAACTGTCACGATGGTTGTGGGAATGTATATTAAAAATAGTTTACAATACTATAATTTTCCCCTGTGAAATCTTTACATTTTCTTACGCTATAAATATCTTGATAGCTGGAATCCAGTCAATTTGGATCTAGAAAACTGTAGAATTCTCTACATGTTCATTTCAATTTAAATGATATATTTTTTAAAAAATATACGAGAGCAAAGGATTGAATATTCATTTGTCAGTCTCATGAGCAGTCAGGTTTCAGTATGGATTTAAAAATCATCTTGGTACTTTGACATTATTTAAGAAATTTGGCATCAAAGAACAAATTACAGTCAGTAGTTTTTTTCGTGTCAAATATTTATGAAAGAAGGAATTTCACTTTTTGGAAACTAGAAAATTTTATCTGTTACATAATTATCAACATTCTCAACTTTAATATCAAAAGCTGTTGACTTAGGACTGTTTGCTTCTACAGTTAAAAATGTTGCTATTAAATGCTTTTAGAGAAGCAACTACATATTATTAATGGTAATCACCTCATCTTCTTTAGGTAATGTTAGAGATTCAATCTGTGTTAAGAGGTGCACTTAGGAACACAGAAGTATTATAAGCAAGGGCATTGGGATCAATGTTAGTCTCCCTTCAAATGCACTTGAAAGAGTCTACTGTCTTAGTTCATTTGAAATACACTATTGTCCCTCTTCAACTCACTTGGAATACTTTACTTAAGACAGAAGGAAGAAGACATTTGAGCTGATAATTTAAGGAAATATTCACGTTTGGTGATAGGAGAGATATAGATAAACTGAAATATACCAGCTGATTTCACTTCCAGGAAGCATTTCTTTGCATATCATAAAACTAGGCTTATCATGTAATTTCAATAAATTTCTGGCAGAAGGTTATCTCTAGATAGTGTATGCTAATGAAAAAATATACAAAGTTTGATAATGTCTTGTGAATCTCCTTATACCTACTTGTTATTATTCCCTAATTAGCTCTACTTATTTGAAAGATCTGGCTCCCTAGCGCGCAAGTTGCAGGAAATTTGGTCACAGTAAAGATATACAGAGTGGTAACTTAGGAACTTACTCCATTCCCAGGACTGAGTAGGACAGAGCAGTGCCTCATAAATATCTGGGGTCCATTGACATGGTCATACTGTGAAGGAGTCACATTGAGATTCTTTAAATAGTGTGTTGGAAATTCCTAAAGGCTTGTAGAAACTATTAAACAACCAGTCAAAGCTTTTCCTCTGAATAAGCCAATAGGTGAAGTTTAAAAGAAACAGTTGAGGGATTCATAAAGAGTAAGTAGTGCACTCTAAGAATTGAGACAACACTCTTGGATAATAGAACCAATCAGGAAAGATTTGTGATTTAGGAAATACTTTGTTTCCAAGGTATTCATATCCTGTCTCCCTGGGTGAGAGATGGATTATACCTAATGGACCATTCTTGTTCAGGAAGAGCAATGAATGATGGATTGATACTGACCATATATGGCTTGAAGATGATATTGTCTTTATCTAGGTTCTCACCCTCAGTTTTGCGGTTTAGGGCATCCATTTGCTCATTCTTTAAGGGATACATTTGTGGTGACACAGATTCAAATATGAAAGACTAATTTTTTCACAAAGGAAAGTCAATTATACATGCCCAGAAATAGAATTCTCAAAGGAAACCCTTCACATAGAACTCACTCAAATACAGATTGAAAGATTCATCCAGTATTAAGCTGACTAATATATTGGCTCAACTGGTCACTAGACTCCTGTCCAAGAGAAGAATCCAGTTGACAATAAGTGAAAACCAGGAAGACAGGCAATGATACAGTAAGAATTCAACAGATGTATCAAGTTAGACTCAATATTTAAATTTTTGTCATTTTAAAATTTTGTCGTCAGGTTTGTGACATTTTGATGTCCCCATTACATATCTATCCAAAGATAATGGTAGCTCAAAAACATAGCAGTACAAGAAACATCTCAAGATGTCACTTTGAAACTTTGTTAGACAAAAGCATGTTGGCTAGAGGAAATTCTAGGTAAGAGATAACTTGATTCTCATTTCTAGTGCCTGCTAGCTGCACCAACCATTCACTTTTTAATGACCTTATTCATAAAATGTAAATACTTTTTAAAATTGGGGTTTTGTAAAGATAAGAAATCATACTATGACCCAGAGGGTACTTGATATGTAGCAAAAATCTAGTGAAGAACCTAATGATGGTGACAATTTGATTATTAAGAGCATCTCTTTACTAACTAGATTATTTCTTGATGCACAAAGAGATGGGAAAAGGATTTACTTTGCCAGGATACCTGAATTTGACCACTTATAGAGACAAGTAAATGTTTTTTTCTTTTAATTTTTATATCCCCCCTCAAGTTAGGGAATCATAAATTTTATTACTCAAATATTTATATTGTCATCTATAGCATAAGCTTACAAAATGGGTAAAAATGAGGCACCTATGTTAGTAGCCTGATATTAAGATGCAATATTTCAGTTTATTATTTGCCTATTTTTATCAATTTATAATCTCACCCCTCTTCATGCATCATGAATTTATAATATTATAAATATAACAAATATATTAGCTGGGTGGCGGTGGCACACACCTTTAATCACAGCACTCAGGAGGCAGAGGCAGGTGGATCTCTGTGAGTTTGAGGCCAGTCTGGTCTACAGAGTAAGTTCCAGGACAGGCTCCAAAGCTACACAGAGAAACCCTGTCTCGAAAAACCAAAAAACAAATAACAACACCAACAAAACAACCCCCCAAAACAAAAAAACCCACCCAAAACCAAAACAAACAAAACAACAACAATAAAAATCCCACGAAATGTATCTTTGCAGCTTCATTTGTTTTTAGGTTGAAAAACCAAAGATTAATGGAATAAGGAAAATATGAGAGTGCAGAATTTATAAAGTGTTCTGTGGTGATGGAAAGGGACTGGTTGCAGAAGAAAGTGCATCACATGAAGGGAGGAGAGCAATGTATTCAAGGGGGAATTGGAGTATTCGGGATGGTGCAGTCTCTGGGAAATTTTCCCTCTTCCATAGTCTCCTCTTGTACTCTTCCTTCTACAGCCCTCAAGGTTCTTTGCTGCCATATTCACAACTCTGATTTGGATTATTATAAATAGGAAAATTCTTTTTAGTGTGTGTTTCCTAGAACGCTAGCTCTGACATTCTGCATCCAGTAGATAATAAGCTTTAGTACATAGATACTAAAAGATAGGCATATAGTGATTTCTATGTGTCAGAGAGCTCTTTTCTCCTCCTTCTCCTCCTCCTCCTCTTCCTCCTTCTCCTCATCCACCCCTCCTCACTCTCTTTCTGGAATAGGGCCTTTGATAGTTGGGAAAAAAATGAGTGATTCAACAAAGAGAAGTTGGATCCCTTAAGAGAGCAACTCACATTAACAAGATGGCTAGTTTGATCTGGAAACATTTCAAGAGAAGGCAATGTAAGACTTTATGTATCCTGCTGTGGTTGTCTTCGAGCTCTGACGGGAAGTGAAGGCACCCATTTTGGGTCATAGTAGCTGCTATGGCAGGAAAAGAAAATCTCAGCGGCTTTCAAAGTATAAACTTGTATTTACTCATTTCAAGAGGAAATGGTGATGAAGGGGGAGACTCTGCACCACATAGCCACTGAGAAATCCAGGCCAATAAGAGCTCTGAAAATGCTCTTTCTCTGTGAACCCAGGAGGAAAGAAAAAGGGGTTTTTGTGAGTAACAAGCTAGCTTTGCCACATTAACCTAAATAGAAAAGCACTCAAGTGTCTAACGCAAGTCTCTGTGGTTCTCTGAAGGCTGTGCTTCGAATTTTGGCTTTTATTTTCTTTAGAAAACTTTGTCCCAGTGGAGTGTAGCCTGTATTAATACAGATGCAAATGCAGAAACATTCATTTCTGTTGCATAAATTGAGTCTGGTGATTCATGTGCTAGCCATTCAATAAAGCGTACTCACTTAACACATTACATTGCACACAAATATCACACACACACACACACACACACACACACATGCACACATATAATATATTTCAGTTATGTATCCATAAGCTCAAGAGGCTATAAAATAAAGATGTGTGAAGCTGGCAGTAGATTTGTATGAAGGCAGAGAATTCCTGGAACCTCATTTTGTTGTGAGTTTGTCAATCTGATTTCTGTGGAGGAAAGGAACTTTTTTGGATAACATTAGCATGTCTTTATTATCTCTAAATGAAATTATATTGCCTCATTAAATACACACCTCTTAACTTTTAAACAATCCCACAATTTATACAAATATTACAAGTATAGTGTAAATGTTTGTAATGATACTGCATTAATTCTTTGAGAGTTTAATACCATATATTGTGATCATATTCAACACCCACTTTTCCTCTGATCCACCCCATCTCTTTACTTGAATTTCATTTTCTTTTTTCTTTTTTTCGAGACAGGGTTTCTCTGTGTAGCTTTGCGCCTTTCCTGGAACTCACTTGGTAGCCCAGGCTGGCCTCGAACTCACAGAGATCCGCCTGGCTCTGCCTCCCGAGTGCTGGGATTAAAGGCGTGCGCCACCACCGCCCGGCTGAATTTCATTTTCACGTTCTATTTATTTCGATAACTGATGGAGTCCGTTGTGTGCTGCCTTTATCCTCACAGGTATGAGGCCATACACTGGAGGATGATTCACCTATCTGAGGTTTAAGGTTGTTAAAGAAAACTGATTCTTCTTGCCACAGCAGCTGTCAGCTGACGATAGCATCCCAGTCAGTGATGGAGGCTCCCAAGCTGCGGCTCCTCAACCTTTTCTGTGCTAGAATGTTGATTGACTTGATCTTGTGTGAGTCTTGTGCAGGAGAACACAGGCACTGGGAGTTTGTGGGTCCAGCAGCCCTGGCTTTTCCAGAAGACCGATGATGCTATTTCATCCTGGTCTTCCATCTCTGGCTCTTACCAATCTTTCTGTCTTGTTTCCGAAGATGGTCCCTGGGTTAGAAGAGATGGGGGAGGGAGAAGAAAAAGGAGAAGGAGAGGGAGAGGGAGAGGGAGAGGGAGAGGGAGAGGGAGAGGGAGAGGGAGAGGGAGAGGGAGAGGGGAGAGGAGAGGGAGAGGGAGAGGGAGAGGGAGAGGGAGAGGGGAGAGGGAGAGGGAGAGGGAGAGGGAGAGGGAGAGGGAGAGGGAGAGGGAGAGGGAGAGGGAGAGGTATTGTTTGTGACTGAGTTTTCTACTGATCATTATTCCCTGTACTTCGATCAGTTGAGAGTTTCTGCATTGGCTGCCATACACAACACAAAGAAGCCTCTCTGGGGAGGACTGGGAGCTAGACTAATTCATGGGAATAGAGATACTTTGCTCAGCCTAGGTGAAGGGCAGAGGGGACTGGACCTGCCTCAACTGAATCTACCAGGCTGAGCTGAATCCCCAGGGGAGTCCTTGCTTTGGAGGAGGTGGGAATGGGGGGTGGATTGGGGGGAGGGTGGGCGAGCGGGAGGAGGGAGGACAGGGGAATCCGTGGCTGATATGTAAAATTAAATTAATTATAAAATTTAAAAAAAAAACAGAATTAGAGGGCAGTTTTGTAGTCTGTCAGTTTATCATGAGATTCTAGTGGAAAACAAAGAACAACGCTGATAACTTGCCTTGTGTTTGAGGGAGAGGTATCTCTAAGACATGCCCGCCCAAAAATTTGAGAAGTATCTTGAACTTTGCACTGGGATTTTCATCCATTATCCTCTGTGTAGGGTAATACCAGTTAAATACACATTCTCTCTCTCTCTCTCTCTCTCTCTCTCTCTCTCTCTCTGTCTCTCTTTCTCTCTCTCTCTCCTTCTCCCCCGCCCCGCGTGTGTGTGTGTGTGTGTGTGTGTGTGTGTGTGTGTGTCTGTCTGTCTGTCTGTCTGTCTCTTTGTCTCTGTCTCTCTCTTTGTATACACACACAGTGTGTGTATATATATGAAGTTTATTATATACTGTTCCTTATACAGCTTTTCAAGCATCCTTATTGTTAGTTGTCTCTTCCCCAACCCCTTCCCCTGCCCCAGAGAACATGGAATGTTTTCCTTTCTAGGTCTGGGTTACCTCATTCAGTATAATGTTTTCCAATTCTATCATTTTACCTGCAAATTTTATAATTTTAGCTTTTTTCTGAGCTGAATAAAATTTTATTTTGTTTAAATATAGTCCTTTCATTATCCATTCATCAACTGATTGACATATAAGGTATTTCTATGTCATAGATATTGTGAATGGAGCATCGCTAAACATGATAAAGATCTTTCACTTGCTTGGTTTGAGTTACACCAAGATATGGTATATTATTTGTGGCTATTGAGAAGGGTGTTGTGTTTTGAGTTAATCTTGCATCTAGCCACTTCACTGAAGGTGTTTATCAGCTGTAGGAGTTCCCTAGTAGAATTTTTGGGGTCGTTTTTGTGTACTATTGCATCATCTACCAATAGCAATACTTTGACTTCTGCCTTTGCAATTTGCAACCCTTTGATTTTCCTTTAGTTGTCTTGTTGCTCTAGCTAGAACTTCAAGTACTATATTGAGTAGATATGGAAAGAGCCTTGTCTTGGTCCTGATTTTACCGGAATTGCTTTGAGTTTCTCTTCATTTAATTTGATGTTGGCTGTCGGCTCATTGTACATTGCTTTTATTATGTTTAGGTATGTCCCTTGTATCCCTGATCTCTCCAAGGCTTTTATCATGAAGGCGTGTTGGATTTTGTCAAAGGCTTTTTTAGCATCAAATGAGATGTGTTTTTTTTCCTTTCAGTTTGTTTGTATGATGGATTACATTGACAGATTTTCATAGGCTGAAGCATCCCTGTGTCTCTGGGATGATGGTGGATGATTATTCTGCTGTGTTCTTTGATTCGGTTTGCAGTTATTTTATTGATTACTTTTGCATCAATGCTCATTGGTCAGTAATTCTCTTTCTTAGTTAATTCTTTTTTTTTAAGATTTATTTATTTATTATGTATACAGCATGTATGACTGCAGGCCAGAAAAGGGTACCAGATCTCATTATGGATGGTTGTGAGCCACCATGTGGTTGCTGGGAATTGAACTCAGGACCTCTGGAAGAGCAGTCAGTGCTCTTAACCTCTGAGCCATCTCTCCAGCCCTCTTAGTTAATTCTTTGTGCTGTTTGTGTTTTGGGGTAACTATGGCCTCATAAAATGAATTTGGCAATGATCCTTCTGTTTCTATTTTCTGGAATAATTTGAGGAGTATTGCTGTTAACTCTTCTTTGAAAGTTTGGTAAACAGGAAGTTGTTTCCTGTGCCAATGCGTTCAAGGCTACTTCCCACTTTCTTTGAATTCAGCAGAAAGTTAGCTAGATTTAATCAACTTAATAAACATTTCAAGATGAGTCAGCAAATATTAATGCCCATTCCCCCACTTTCTTGCCACTTTGATTTCTTTCCTCTAAAAGGTGCTCGTGTGAAAATAATTACCTTCATGGCCTTAGAAGTTATCACCAAGTGCAGAATCTGAACATAGTTACCAAAGGATCATTTGAACTCCTGTTGTACTCAGAACACAACAAACATGAAGATTTTCCTTAGCCACTGATTCTCTGCATGTCACATCTATACTTGTTTGACTTTCACAGGTTGGTACAGAGAAGTTGGGGGTTGGAGGTGGCACTGTTAGCAAACTATATGCTATGTAAGCTTAACATTCTGAGTTTGAATCCCCAGCATCCCTGTGGAAAAGCTCAGTGGCAGTCACTTCACTGCTGGGAAGGTAAAAACAGAAATGTTTCTTGGGGGCTCTTTGTCACCCAGACTAGGCTGGTTGGTGAGCTCAAGGTAAATGAGATACATTGTCTCAGAAAATAAGATAAGAAAGAAATTGAGGAAGACATTTGATGTCACAACCTCTGTCACATGCACAGGAACACACACCTACACACAGTACAGAGACTTAAAATATTCACATGTAAAATATTTATATTTTCTTCACCAGCAACTGATAATTTAAAAAAAAAATACAGACTTTTACTCCTTATACTGCTAATAAAACTTCCAATAAACCAGTTTTCCACTGGCCTCATCTACAAAGTTAGGCTAGCGTTAGAAAAACATTCAGGAAAAAAAGAAAACTGAAATCATCAAGAATGAGCAGCTTTTGTAGAAGAATCGTATACAAGAGGGTAAAATTGTTGAGCTCTCTGTTGCCATGGGCCCGAAGCATGAGAATAAGCTGTCATTAGTGCTTCGGGGCCAAAGAAAGAAGGCTGAAGGATGTACATAGAAAATTGCACTATTTTTCTGCCTTAAAGAATTAGAGTGCAGAGTTAGGGACAAACATAGTTATATATTATAAAAAAAATAACCACATTGAACTGAGAAATAGCAAAAGAAAGCCCCACATTCTAAGTAGAAATGCTGCCTAGATCTCTTGTTGACCTTTTTTTTTTTTGGTGGAAGTGGGACAAGCCCCATATTTTCCCCAAGCTAAGGACCAAAACAAGCAACTGAGCATTGAACTACTATTCTGAAGAGAGAGTACACAGTCTACTTTCATAATGTTAACTGGCTTTTAAAATTAGGAAAGAGTCGAAGTAACTCTTGGAAGAGGATAATAGATTCAACCGCCTCCCAGAAAATGTTTGTTAAACAATCTAATTAATTCATATGGAAGATCCAAGAAGTTTGATCTATTCCATAGAGGAAGGTCAGTCAATAAAGATTGACTCCAACATGAGCAAAATGTAAGAACTAAGCAGGTATTCTAAATCAAATTTTATGACTGTGATCAATCGATATAAAGAAAATTCTGCCCATAATGAATGAAAAGGAATAAAATATTATAAGAGAACCATAAAGAATGAAATAGAACCAAGTGGAAAATGTAGTTTTTATAAATGGTTCTTAACCTTTGTGCCATTGACAGAATACTTGTTTTTTTCCTTTTTTTGTCATTGACTTGCTTTTGAATGACATGCATACACAATTAAGGCTCATCCAGCTTCACTGAAGTATAATTAATTGATAAATAAAATTTGTATAAACAATGTATGAACCATGATTTAATATGTGTATACTTTGTGATCTTCATGTATACAACATAATTTAATATGTGTATTCTTTGTGAATAATACCTCAAACTAGCCCACACACACATACACACACACACACACACACACACACACACACACACACACACTTCCTATAGCTCTGTGTTTGGATTGAAAATAGTTAAAATGAACAAAATAGATTTATTTTTGTTTTTATTACTTTATTTGTATTAAGGTAGGCACTCAGATACTTGCCCAGTCCCAAACTCTATGCATCTTGTTGAACTTCAGATGGCCACTCAGGGGCCATGGAACTCCACTCCAAGTTTCATATTTTTGTTATCAATCATATTTTGGTAGACTTAGTCACTACCACCTCCATTACTACCAAAAAAAAAAAAGAAAAAAATATTATGAGTTGACACCACAAAAACATTTAGCTTTATATCCTCTTTCATGCCTCATGTGTCCTTTTGTCATATTTCATCCCATCTTACAGTTGTTTACATATAAGCATGAATATGTTACAGGCTACCCACATATGAGAAAGAACATGGATTTTCTTCCTTCCTTCTCAGTTTGGGTGACATTACACAATGTTAGACACTTTAGGTCCATTCTTTTTCATTAAATTTTTGTTCTTCCTTTACAGCTGAATTATATATATATATATATATATATATATATATATATATATATATATATATATTATTTTTGGATGTGAATTTGGTTCCCAGTACCCACATCAGGTGGTGGCTCATGACCCCTTATAACTCCAGCCACTTGGGATCTGATACCCTCTTCTGAGTTCTGTGCTCATGAACACACACACACACACACACACACACACACACACACACACTTTAACAATAAATATTTTAAAAGCAAATTGGAGTAATTATCATATCTATTATCTTAAACAGTAACATTTTTTTGTACTGGGAAAATTAAACATTTGGTATAATAACTATTTTGAAATGTATAATGAATGTTGTGACCATAGTTATTATAGAATATTTAAGCATATAATATTAGAAGTTATTTCTCCTATTACATTGCATCCTTGATTCCTGTACCTGTTAACTATCTTTCCACTGTCTTTTCCCCACATACTTCCCAGGCTTTAGTAACCACGACTCGATTCTGTAAAGCGCAGTGTTCAGTTTCCACATATAAGTGACATCTTGTAGCATCCATTTCTGTGAATGGCTTATTTTCCTTTCAATGATGTCATTCAAGTCAACTCATGTTGCAGCCAATGAAATTTTGTGTAAGAAAATGTATGTGCATTCCTGCCTGCGTATGTGTAACATTGCCTTTAGCCATTGGCTAGAACCGCTAGGAGGATTGCTGTGTCATATGGTGGTTTCAATCCTAGTTCTTTGAGGGTTCCCACATTGTTTCTCACAAGGACTGTACTAGCACACCCCCCACCGACAATGGCATTCATTTTCTCTGCTTCCTCACCATCATTTATTATTTCATGGCTTTTTGGTGATACTGATTCTAAAAGGGGATGGGATGATAGCTTGTTAAGGTTGAGGTTTGCATTTCCTTGATGGTTAGTTATGTTGAGCCCTTTGTTTCTCCATCACGTTTGTCCTTTTTGGAGTAACTTCCAAGTTTTTGGACGATAATCAAATCAATCAATAGAACGAAGAAAGAACCTACAGGATGGGAGAAATTTTTGAAAACCCAATAGGAGATTAATATCCAAAATATACAAGGAATCCAAATGATGCAATAGCAATGAAAAATTGATTACATGTGTGAGAACGATAATTTTTTGTTTTCTTAAAAGCCATGCATGACTTGCTTCTTGGAGGGTGTGGTAGTTTGAATGTAGTTGGCCCCCATAATCTCGTAGAGAGTGGCACTATTAGGAGATGTGGCTTTGTTAGAGTGGGTATTGCCTTGTGTGTAGCATCTTAAAAGATCTTATTAATAAAAACAAACCCAGAGCCAGGTATTGGAGTGAATGCTGAGAGATCAGAGAAACAGACCAGGCTCCAGCTAACCTCACCTCGCCAATTTCTCAGCTGATCTTGTTTCCTCAAAATGGAAGCCTCTGAGTCCTCATCCGAATGGATCGCAGCTGAACTGCTGCTAAAAGCTTAACAAGCCTAGTTCCTGGTCCTCATGCCTTATATACCTTTAAGCTTCCTGCCATCATTTCCTGAGATTAAAGGTATGTGTCACCATGCCTGGCGGTTTCCAGTGTGGCCTTGATCTCACAGAGATCTGGATGGATCTCTGCCTCTCAAGTGATAGAATTAAAGGTGTGTGTGTGCCACCATTTTCTGGCCTCTATGTCTGTCTAATGGCTGTTCTGTTCTCTGACTCCACATAAGTTTATTAGGGTGCACAATATATTGGGGGACACACTATCACCATACGTGTTGGAGGAAGTGTGTCACTACGGGGGTGGGCTTTGAGATTTCCTATGCTTAGAGTATTGCCCAGTGAGTCAGTCAACTTCCTGTTGTCTGCAAGATGTAGGACTCTCAGCTATTCCTCCAGAACCACATCTGCCTGCCTGCTGCCATGCTCTCTGCCATTATGATAATGGACTGAACCTCTGAAGCTATAAGTCAGCCACCCCAGTTGAATGTTTCCTTTATAAGACTTGCCATGGTCATGGTGTCTCTTCACAGCAATAAAAACCTTATCTAAGACAGAGGGTTGAAAAGTCTTTTTTAAAAGATTCTTACTAGAGAGAGAGCAGTGGAACACATCTTTAATCTCAGCACTATGGAGGAGGCAGAGGCAGGTAGATATCTGAGTTCGAGGCTAGTCTGGTCTACAGAGTGAATTCCAGGACAGCTAGCACAACACAGAGAAACCATGTCTCAAAAAACACATACACAAAAGAAAAGTTTCTCACTAAAACAGAATAAAATAAAGTTTCTCACTATTTTCTCTATTTTTTTTTAGTTTAAAATATGAGGTAGTATTTTTTCTTCTAATGCTATTAAATAGTCCTTATAAATACTGAATAACTGTTGTATCTTGCTTATTACTAAATTATCCATAAGGCATATAACATATCACCCTGCTGAAAAGAAACACTTAATGCACGGTGTATACATTTATTTTGAGGCCATGTTCAAAAGAAAGAATGAGTGATATATAAACAAACAAACAAACATCCAGAAACACCAAATGTAGAACTGGCTTTGAAAGTTTAATATCCAAAATAACCTCAATAACATTTTAAATATTTAAAGATCTGATTGCAATGAAGCAGATAAGGAGCACTTTGATCCACTCAGTAAAATAGTTGCATACTGTGACCAGGTGACTGAAACAATGATCAGATTTTCAGTTTCAACTTCTATTCTGATTACTTTCTCAATAAGAGTTTTCATCATGTCTTTAAAGAAATATAAGTCATGAGAAAAGAAAGAAATGTGATCAACCTTTCAGAAGTGTATAGGTTCTGTGAGTGGCAGTAGCTAGCTCTGCACATATGTGACTAATGTGATCTTGAATCCTTGGTGACTAGAAGTTGTTCCTGGACCATTACAAGTGTTCACTAGTTTTGACAGAATATATGGATATAATCACCATCAACAATCCTTGGGAAACTTTAAAAATAACAGAGGGCCCAAACACTGAAGGATAGCAAATGCTATTTTCTGAACAAAATAAAATATGGGTTTATTGAACATACTTAGCAGAGTGTAAGAAGGATTTAGTGTCTGACAAAAAACTGAGAAGGAAACAAGTTAGGACTAGAAGACAGGATTACAGGATCCAATAAAATAGCTGGAGAGAATACATCCATGAATTTTATCATGTATCTGACTGTTCATCTGTCATCTATCTATCTATCTATCTATCTATCTATCTATCTTCTATCTGTATACTTATCTGTCATCTATCATTTATCTATCTATAATCATCTGTCTCTAACATCTATTTATCATCTATGTATTTATGTATCTATTTGCCTGTCTATTATCTATCTACCTATCTACCTATCATCTATCCATTTCTATTGATCATTTACCTATTTATCTACCATTTTGGTTCAAAATACATTATCCCAAAGAACTAATAGAAAAAACCTGATATGTAGAGTGATTACAGAGAGATTTGTAGAGATATGAAATTTTATATTGTTGTTCCCTTTATTGTCTTTTCTTTTAATAACCCCCAAAGAACTCCATAAATCTCAAACACAGAGTTTTAAAGGGTAATATTAATGAAAATCTTCTGGAATTTAGCTTTTGGCCTCACTGTTAGAGACTGTTATTAAGCAAGTCTAAAGCCTGATCACATGTTGCCCACATAGGTTAGGGCTCCACAAAGCACAATTTGAAAGCTGCAATGTAAAGATAAATTACCCTTTATATTTATAGCCTATAAAGAAGCTTTAAAAACTGGGTAGAAGAAATTATGAAAAACAATACACACAAACCAGTAAGAGATTAATGTGGGGAGAAGTGTGTAGTGGTGTCACTAAGGCCTTAACCGATTAAATCTTTCTACTGAGTTTTTATACTTAGAATTCATGGGTCATGTTCATCTTCAACAAACAAGTGAAATTTCAAATGAATTAAAGCTAATGAAAACCATGCTGACTTCTTGCCTTCTATATAGAGTTGAGCTGTTTTTTTTCCTCCCACTCCCCAGGACATTTCAACTGTCTCTGGAAGGGGCTAATTTTCCCCAAACACGGAATACTTTCCTTCTTTCCCTTCTTTTTGTAGGGGTCCTTATCAGATTAGCTCTCATGCCTCTGACATTTTATTCTCCAGCTCTGATGAGAACTGTTGGAGGCACTCATGTTCAATTATTCCTTGACTCTTCATTCTCAGCAATCTACGTTAGCAACTACAGCTGAATCTTCTCTTCCACTACATTTTGTGTATGGACATTAAAGACAGAATTTTCTCATTAGTAGCTACTCCATTCTCTTCTGTTCTTTACCTGAACCACAGCTGTAAATTATGTACGTCAGGCATGAAGGTGCTATGTTTGGGTTGAATCCAACTGAGACTCTGGACCTGCCTTCTACATATGACTCTGCTGGAGATGTGCCTCAGGTCCAATTTTTACTGTTCTCCTATGTTTACCTTATCACTGGGATGGTAAACTAACACCTCCAAAGCTTTATATCCCACCTCTCTTGTTTACTTGTTTCTGGTGCTGTTTCTCTCGAATGAAGAATTGCTGGAAATATGGGTCATTGAGGCATTCCAATTCCCATTCTGCCTCCAGTGCATCTTGGACTGAGATCCAGTGCATCTTAGACTGAGAGATCCAGGGCATCTTGGACTGAGAACGGAACCTTCATCATTCCAGATCCCTGCTGAAAGGTGTGGGGTTTGGTTACTATGAGAGACTGGGATTCAGCTCACAGTCTCTTTCTCTTTTTATCTCTTCAGCTCTGGGAAATAGTTCATTTTTGTGATTGTCAGTTTCTGAATTATCTTGACCTCTAGTTACACACACACACACACACACACACACACACACACACACACACACACAGAGAGAGAGAAAGAGAGAGAGAGAGAGAGAGAGAGAGAGAGAGAGAGAGAGAGAGAGAGAGAGAGAGAGTCATTTGCAATTATTTATACAGTTATGAAAAAAGTACTTTCCTTTGAATCAGGAAATAATAACAGTGAATTATTTTAAGAAATGTTCTAGATATTCTACACTCCTAAATAAAAGGGAAAAGAGCTGGATTATCATGGGACAGGCAGGTTGAAGGGGCCTGGTATAAATATTTCATCTTTAAAAAATATTATAAGACATTCCCTGGATTTTAATTCTGGTCCGTGTGTAGCCTTAATCCAGTCATTACATTTCTTTAAGTTTTAATATCTTTATACTTATAAGGATTAAAAATAAGCTGTTCAATTAACAGAACCATTTAGAGGATTCACTCTGGCAAGCCAATTGAAAAACATGTTTATTGGCAAGTAATAAATCCTTAAAATATTTGTTGATGTTTCTATTTCTATGGTATAAACTACTCAGAATATGTCTGAAATTCTGTAACTGTTAAATTCTATAATCTATACAATCTACATGTGTACTATTTTACAAGTTTTACAGTTTCCAGATGATGAGCTGAAAACTAATAATACCTAATCATTGGAAAGGATTTAAAAATGTATTATGTACTTATTTATCAAGGATAGGAAATAATTAAGTTTTTTAAGTATTAATAAACTATATCACACTTTAATTATTTTCAATTGACTGTACAAGTAGGAAAATATTAATTATCTCTTTAGTCCATTGGGCTTGTACAGATACTTTCTCTATTCTTTCATTTCTATGAACACATATTCTTCCCTCATGACATCATGTTTCCCTATTCATGGTTCTCTTCCCTCATGACATCATGGTTCTCTAGCTGCTGTTTGGATACTGTGTATAATTCTTCCTAATACCTTTTCCTCCTTTTCTCTCTCTCACTTCTTCTCTATTTCTTGTCCTCCTTCCTTCATTCTTATTACTTTTCTTATTTTATTTTTTTAATTGAGTTTGTGCCTCACTGTATAACCAAGGCTGGCCCCTGAACTCACGCTCTTCCCATACAGGTCTTCCAGGTACTTGGATTGCAAGCTGGCTCCAGCACACCCAGCTCTACTTACCCATTTTGCATGCAAAGCTTGTCATTGTAAAGATTCAGTGAGGAATTGGGGAGATTGTAACATATTCATTAGTTTTTGCCCCTTTCCTTTCGTGGTAGTCATTTATCTCTTTTGTGTCAAGTGGCAGGTAGGCAACAATCTTTGTATGAGTACACCACGTGCAGAGAAGTGAGTTTGCAGATAGTGAGAACTACTGTGGGCTAGAGTAGGAGCCATCCATAGATACTAACGTCTGATTCTGGAGCGTCGATGACTAGACCTAAGATGATCTGGGAAACACTGGCTGAATGACACAGGGTCAGGCAGGCAGAGCTAAATTTGGTGGTGCTAGTGTAAACCAGAAAATCACTTAATAAAAAATGAAGACATTTTAGAAGATGACAGAGATTCAGATTGACATGGGGACTTGGTTTTATTTGACTGCACAGACTGTGCATTAATGAAGTTTGTCTTGAGCAGAAGTAGAAGTAGGGTTTTGTTGTTGTTGTTGTTTGTTTGTTTTTAGAAAACAATAAAAGCACCATTCTTGTATGACTTTTTTAGACTTCTTGTCCCAGGAAATCAAAGTGCTGAATATAGACAGTGGTTTCCCCACCATGAAGCTCAGGGATCATGAAGGGGCTTGTGGTCAGGGAAGCTTTCTACCAGGTTCTCACAGAAATTGGTGTCCTACCTGCTGGTCCTGCCCACACACGGAGAACTTCTTCTTCTTGCTTGACATTAATCTAAGAAGAAGTTTTAGCAAACTGGTCTCTAGTACCCAAAGACAATTTTTAAAGAAGGAAGAGATGAACCTGTATCAACATTGAAAAAAATAAATTTACCTCTTTTCTTGGTAACATTGTGCACTACAACATATAGTTTACAGAAATCTAAATAATTGGTAAGAGACATCTGTAAAATAGCTAGGTGTAGCATACACATCCACATAACATACTTCTATATGATTAGCTTTGTTTTAATCAGGGAAGTAGAACTACTATATTTCTGAAAGGAAAAAATTTAAAGGCATTAAATATGACTCAGCATGATAGGGGGAGTGTAATAGTGTGGAAAGGAAAGATGAGGGATTAGAGAAGAATGTGCAAGCATCGCTGAGACACCCCCACCATCACGTGACTCTCTAGGAAGATAAGAGTGTCTCCTTTCTGTAACTGGAATAACAAAAGCTACTGGTGCAGAAGTTTACAGAGGACTGTGCAGATGCCAATGGGTAATTGCCAGTTCTCCATGGCCACGTCTTCTGTGAGGTCACAGTGAAGTGACAGCTCCTAGTGGTCAGTAGGACCAGGGGTTAGGAGGGAGATGAGAGAAGAACAACTATCAGATAGACTAGCCTGGTATTTCTGCTCAGAGATAAATGGCTTTTGTCTTTTTATAAATGGCCTTGGTTAATTTTTGCTTTAAAATCCCATAGAATTTCAATATTGGCTAACTCTAATCTGCAACCATATAAGAAAGGGACTTGAAAGAATATTGTTTGGCAAAAGCAAATCTAAACTAGAGCAAGTGCACATACCACTTAAGGTGGGAAATGTGAGTGTTACTCCCCACTAGCAAAATATCAATGCATTCTTTACAAATTTAACATAGATGCAAGAATTTCACAAAAATGATGAAATCTCTGATCCTAAGTAAAACATGGTCTTGGTTTAGAAGATTTAATTTCTGTAAAATTATATCATCTTCCTAATAATGTATGTTTAATATGTTTTCTACTAGACTCTTAGTAATTTTTTTTAACAAAATGATCTTTAAATTTATATGTGAGAATAAATCTTTAAGAATACCCAAGGGAGCAATAAAGAGAAACAACCTGCCCTAGAAATTCAGAATATATATCACCGAAGAGAAATTCTCTTCTCACAGGTCATTATGGTTTGGCCATAGGAATACATGAGTATAAATAGAAGGCGGGGAGAATCCAGAGTGAGTCTTGTATATATGAGCCATTAAAATATGACAAGAGAAACAAATACTTAGTCTATTGGAAAATAGTGGATTATCGCAAGTGCACAAAAGTAATGAGTTATTTAATAAAGTATAAGTAACTATTCAGTAATAAACCCTGGGTCACTTTCTTCTCCTAAATAAGAATAGATACATACTTGAGTACGTACATGTTGTTATGGTTATACACACCTATATATAGCTCATGCACTTGAGAATTAAGGTAGGAGGCTCAACAGTTAATGATCATCTCAGTGAGTTTGAATCCAGAGTGGATGGCATAAAATTCTGTCTCAAAAACTCAAAAGCAAAATGAGACAAACAAAAAATGACATATAGTCTGTGTAAAACGAATATGCAAACATTCCATTTGTAAGTAGCAACTTCTAACCAACAGAAGCTATAAAGTGAAAGCGAGAAATAATGGAGTGAAAAAATATGAAAGTCTCCATTATGGCAAAGATACCATGAACAAAGTGAATAAACTATTAATGAATTTGAGGGGGGACATTATGTAATAGAGAAAAAAATTAATTTTATCTATACCCTATAAAAACTAAAAAATGAGGGGGCTGGAGAGATGGCTCAGAGGTTATGAGCACTGGCTGCTCTCCCAGAGGTTCTGAGTTCAATTCCTAGCAACCACATGGTGGCTCACAACCATCTATAATGAGATCTGGGGCCCTCTTCTGGCCTGCAGGCATACATGTAGGCAGAACACTGTATACATAATAAATAAATAAATCTTAAAAAAAACTAAAAAATGAATAAGAATAAGTAATCAAAAGTGCTGACAGGTATGTAGAGATAATCGTGTCATTGAAAATCTACATGCTCAAAAGAAATGAAAAAAAATATACAAATGCATTAGTGGTTATGAAAAATGAACCAAGTGGTAGAGTTCACTTTATATCTTTCAGATAGGAAATATTGAAGTGAACATGAAGTCTATTGCCTCTGGGAGTAGATAAAAACAGGATTCTCATAAAATTTAAAAAAAAGAACTGTGAGGGCAAGTTCTCAACATCTATAATAAAGGGCACATACCCTTGTAACCTTTTAATTACCTTTCAGATAATCTGTTCTATTAAAAGATCTGTTTCATTATGCAGGTGTAGCTTGCAAAGCTCTTTACAACAGTCTCGTTTTTAACTGGGGGAAACATGTCAACAATAAAATAGGGACGCGTCAATGCTTCCAACTCACGAAGGATGATGAATAATAACTCTAAGTTTTGCTTTAAAAGATTTCTACGTGTCTGGAAAGACGGCTTAGTGATTAATAGCACTTGCTGCTCATGCATAGGACTGGAGTTGAGTTCCCTGCACCGGAGTCAGGTGATTCACGACCACCTGTAACTCCAGGTTGAGAAGATCTGAGGCTCTTCTGGATGCCTCAGGCACTTGCATTCATATGCATAAACCTATAGACATGAATGTGCTCTCTCTCTCTCTGTCTCTCTGTCTCTCTCACACACACGCACACACACACACACAGAAAGAGAGAGAGAGAGAGAGAGAGAGAGAGAGAGAGAGAGAGAGAGAGAGACCTACACATTTTAAAAATAAGTAAGTCTTTAAAAGGTATTTCTAAGATATTACTAATATTATTACTTGTTATATCCCTTGAGGCCTACATATGGTATATATATATATATATATATATATATATATATATATATATGTGTGTGTGTGTGTGTGTGTGTGTGTGTGTGTATAAATATATGTAAGTGTATGAACATGGAGAAAAAATATGCAAAGAATGCATTTTATATTGGGTTGTCTAGTGGGAAGCTGGCAGGGAGGAAGTTATCTCAGGAGAGTGGAGAATGACAAGATATGCCAAAATTCAAAATTCAAAATTAATTAGCAGAAGTGTATAGTATATTCAAACACATATTCAAACACATTATAATTATGCAAACATGAAAATAAACTAAGATAAAATAAGATTTGAATCAAAGCCTTGGCGAGTTCTGAGTGAATGGAGCCCTTCCAGAAATGAGCATATCTTTCTTCTTTTTTCCCCCCTAGCAACAAGAAGTTTCCATGTTGGATTCTCTTACAGTGAGTAGTGAGTATGGAAGGAGATACAGCTTCAGAGGCCATACATTCAGTTAGAAAGTACAATTGAAGGAATGGATTCAGCACTAACACTGGGTCACAAGCAGAAGACAGCCAATGGTGTGTAGCAGGTAGCTGCTGTAGACTGGTGTTTGAATACTCTTCAAAAGTCACATGCTGCATGCTTGGCTGCTTCTCATGGTGCCATGGGAGGAGAAGGATCATTTTGGAGGTGGGGCCAAGCTGAAGGAAGTGAGGTCTTTGGGAGCATGCTCTTATTATTGAGACCTTGGGTCCTTTTCACTCTATAATTAGCTCCTGGCTGCCAAGAGGTAAGGTGCTTTGTTCCACACCATTCTCCCTCCCAGTTTTAACTTGCTTCCTTACCACAGGTCCCCAAGCAATAGAACTAACCATTCATGACTCGAATCTCTAAAACTGTGAGTTAAGCAAAGCCTTGTCTCTTTTTAAGATGACTTTTCATAGGTATTTTTGTTCCAGTAAAAGAAGACTACTACAGCCAGAGACAGAGAAAACAGCTTTCTGTGGTGAGGAGACATGCCCATGTAATCACTTCATTGTAAAAGTGGTCTTCACTTCAGGGAATTTAAACTTTTACAGAGAAGAGAAAGAAAGCCGGCCTGGAGAGAAAGACAAAAATCAACAAACAGAGCAAGTTGGAGAAGATGCCAGTGTGAGTAAGAGGCATTCATCTTCATAAAATCTCTAACTATGCCATCACAAAAAGGGGGATAAGGTTCCAGGCAGAGAGAAAGCGCTGGCCTTGTAATCCCAGGTGACATCAGTGACCTTGAAGAGGTTTTGGCTAATCCAGTAGGCAACAAGCTGGAGGCAGGGCTTGATCCTGTGGGCATTTTTTTTTTTTTTTTTTTTTTTGGGACAGGGTTTCATTGTGTAGCCCTGGCTGTCCTGGAACTCACTCTGTAGACCAGGCTGGCTTTGAGATCACAGAGCTCCACCTGCCTGTACCTCCTGAGTGCTGGGATTAAAGTTATGTGTCACCACCCAGCAGGGATTCAGGTTTTATTGGAGAAAAGCCAGAAAGAGTTTACAATGATTTAAAGGTTTGTGAAAAAGAAAATCAGAGTCCAGGGTAATAAATATTTACAAATATTTTGAAATACCACCATAACTTTAGTAAGAGGACATCCGACAGTGGTAGCAATTTTCTGAATCAACAAAACTTTCATGAAACAGCTGGTTGGAATTCAGATGGAATATTTCTTGGATAACAATCAATGGCCACTTCATCAGGCTCCTTTTGGACATCACTCAAATCCCACGTGGTGCATTTCTTATTTTAGCCACTGCTGCAGTGACGTTTTCTGTGGATGTTGAGCCATGCTTCAGGTAGGAGCACCCTGACAGTCTCTCCAGGCTGCCCTTTATCATCTCATTCATAGGCTGTCACTTGGCACTCCCAGATGGAATCCTCAAGTGCGTGTGTGTAGTGTGGTGTGGTGTGGTGTGGTGTGGTGTGTATGTGTGTGTGTGTGTGTGTGTGTGTGTGTGTGTGTGTGTGTGTGTGAATGCTTGATTGCTGGACAGGGGCAATCTACCAAAAAGTAGACGCTGATATGGATCCACCACACGCCCCCACGGTTGGGCACGGTTGCGCATGCCTGGTGGACCTAGTCACTTCCGCCTAGCCATTTCCGGGTCAAAATGTCTTGCATGACTAGGACCTTGTGGCTTTGCGTGGTTGCGTAAAGCGCGCAGCGTAACCATGTGATCTACACGCATGCATGGAATAGCCACATGGGTCTGTGTGCGCAGGCGCGGCCCAGCCTTTATAAGCCGGAGCCATGATTTCTGGCTCCATCTTTACTCACGTGTCCTTTCCACAGGCCTGTGCACATCTGTCTCTCTCCCTTATCTTAATAAAACTCTTGTTAGTGGATTCTGTTGTGTTTCGTGACATTTCCTCGCAGGGTAAGAGCGCCGCAAATAACCAACAGACGCCATGGATAAATGTCTTCTTTTCTTCATTCTAGGCAGACATATGTTCTGAGAGGTTTCAAACAACTTTCCCGTGGTCACAATAGCCAACTAACTCTATCACACATTCTTGGTTTCCTCTCACTCGTTCTGTTTTTCTGTCCCTCGTTTCTGGCATTTCAATCAGACTTCCAGGTAAGTTATTTCTCTTGAGCTCTTGTCTCAGGCTCTGCTTTCTGAAGCCAAGCTAAGACAAGAGATGTGTATGTTGAGAGAAAAATCCCCTCCCTCCCTCCCTCCCTCCCTCCCTCCTTCCCTCCCTCCCTCCCTCCCTCCCTCCCTCCCTCCCTCCCTCCCTCCCTCTCTCCCTCCCTTCCTGCTTGCCCACCTGGCTGCTTTTCTCCCTTCCTCCCTCCCTATCCCCTCTCCTTTTGTTTCTTCAGTAGCCAAGTGTGTCTCTGAATCCTTTTATTTCCCACTTGGTCCTAAGTGAGCTTCTGCCTTCAGTTTCTGCTCTATATGTCTTCAGTGCCTTGGACCCTTAGGTGAGTGGCGATAGGGGAACCAAGTGTTCTGTAATGGATCTCCAATTAACGGCAGAATATACAATGGCAGGTTAAAAAAAAAAAATCAGCTACTTCTGAATAAAATGCTGTTGTAATTAAAAATCTGTTAGGAGAAACTGCCCTAATTTTCCTTTATGTGTCTTGACAATTTGCCAAGAATGTAAGCTCCTTCCGTCATTACACCAGGCTTTTGGACTTTAACAGTCCCTTAGCTCCTCAGTTAATTTTATGTCCTCTACCAAAATTACTTCTCCAGGCTTTCTTTTCTTCTCTTATATGGCCTAATTTAGTGAGATTTTTGGAGATAGTCATTCTGATTACGCTTTTGTTATTTAATTATGTGATCCACTGTAGCCATCGCTCTATTCCGCAAGCAGCTTTTCAATAGAGAATATTCCTTTGGACGTGGATCCAGGAGCTTTCCAGTCTCGTGAATATCTCTTTTGATTTCAAGGTTGTTCAGAGAATTATGTAGGGTTAATAGACAGCAGAAGCAAGACCAGGGCTTGAGATTTTTCCCCCCACTGTTGCATTCAGTTACAAGAGCTCATCTAATTTCTAACCATATTTGCTTTAGAGGAGGTCAGCTAGCCGTAGTGGTTCCTCCAAGGACAACAACCTAAAATTTTTGGCTCCTTAATATTTCTGGCATTTCATTGGAGGCGAAATACATTTGAATGTGCACAAAGGAGAGGGGGGATCTTTTTAAGGAAAGCATTGGGTTTGAGCTGGAACACAAGTTTGAATGTCAACTCTTGGCTTGCATCTGGATTTATAATTCTAATTTTGAGTCTGTGAGATACAAGAAAACGTGGGAGAAGTGAATTTCCCCATAGGCCCAGTCTCAAGGCTCACTGTTGGAGCCTTTAAAATGGATATATGGAGAATTAAGTTGTATCACAAAATATTTAAGCACGTGGATGTGGTTGTGAAATAGTCAAACCTGAAATCCTGAATCTACCACTTCTTTGCTGAGTCTGAGGCATTTTTTTTTTATTTCTCTAAATGGCGAGGTTCCCATCTTCAGGACAGGTAACTACAACAACATGGTGAAATTGCTGGACCTTAGAAACTTCATGTAATTATTATCATTATTCACTATAATTGCAAAAATAAACCATAACATACTAATAAATGCCCACAATTCAGTGGGTCCTTGTGATTAAGAAGAAGGTAAAAGCCAAGGAAAATTAGGACAGGATATTAAAAAAAAAATCAATGTCCATAGAAGAAGTAATCTTATGCATTACTTAAGATCATGGTTTTCTGAGTCTAAAAGTCAGAATTCAAATCCCAGCTCAGTCACTACTTAGCAAGAATTAGCACTTAAATGAACTACTTAACCTTTCTGTGTCTGTTTCTTAGTTGTAAAATGGGAGATAATTATAATGTTGACCTCCTAAAATTGTTATGAGAGTTTAACTCTAATTTTTTAAGCAACGCCTGGCAGAACCAATCTCCTGGTTACATGACAATGGCAGTTATACAAAGTGCCATGCTCAGAAATATCCCAGACATGGGGCAGTATTTTGCTGCGATACCTTAAAATGTTTAATAATTCCTAATTATTCTTAATGATTTTAAGCTTGCCTGTGAGCAAGGGGGATGCACTTGGTATGAATACATGTTCTGCTCCTGGTTGCTACATCAGCCCAGATCATTCACGATGCTTCATGAGCACAGAATTCCAGTAGACTCAGTGTTCTAATCCTAAGAGATGCCAAGTGACCACAAATTAAAAATACTGTATCTATGGTTGAACACACAGTAATCTGGCAGCCCATGAATATCACAATGACTTATTGAACTAGAACTTTCTTCAAAGGCAGAAAGTAGGCAATGGTTTTCTAGCAAACACAGAAGATCCAAACACTCTATTGTACTGTTTATACCTTCCCCTTTATTTTCCAATCTCTTCCGCTGAAGATATGAAAGAAAAAGAAAGAGAAATTGCTCTTTTTTCCTTCCTGTCCATCTTTGCTCATCAGAAAGCTGAAGGCAGACAGTGTTGGTAGCATATGCTGAAGGAAATGTGGACTAAAAACAGCAGAGTTGTTTCTGTGTGGTTTTTTCTATCCTATCAACTATGCAACTGTGGCAAATGTGAACTGTGAAATTTTATCAACTGTGCATTGGTGAAAAAAAGTGTTCTCATGCATTGCTTTACAGTTGTTATTGAACCATTTGAAACTAAGGCTATGTTAATCGTTTGGACAAGAATGGCATCAATGTACTCATATGTTTGAATATTTGAGCCTCTGTTGATGGCTGTTTGGGAAGGATTAGGAGGTCTGGCTTTGTTGAAGGAGGTGTGTCACTGGGGATGGGCTTTAAGGTTTCAAAGTCGTGCTGTTCCCAGTGTTCTCTCTCTCTGTCTACTGCTTGAAGTTCAAGATGTAAGTTCTCTGCTGTTACTTTGACCACCTGTAACCTGCTACCTCTGCTCTGGCCCCTGAAACCGTAAGCCCAGAATAACCTCTTTCTTCTACAAATTTCCTTTGTCATGGTGTTTTACCACAGCAGTAGAAAAGTAACTAGTACAGCCACAGTATTTTGAAAGAATTATTATTAGAGTTGAGGTACAGCTCAGTGGCAGACTTTGTTTAGCCTGTGCGGGGCCCTGGGTTTTGTGCGATGAATCAGGTTAAGAAATTATCATTTACTGCAATGACGGTAAACAGTAAATCATAAACACCGTAGAAAATCAAGTCAGACTGTAAAAGAGAGGAACAATAGCCTTTGTATTATAATACCTGTTATAGTGCTTTATTCTAGCTCTTTGAACAGGCTTTCCTGATTATCATTTTACAAGGAGCTCTACAAATTATATATATGGGCCTGATGCTTGGCACATCATTCTGTGTCCATCTCCATGCATATATATGCACATACACATATATATACATATATGGGTATACATGTATGTATGGAATTAATGGTGGCTCTAGATTTTTACACTGGAAATTTCTATTTCTAGAAGGAAAACATAAAATACATATTCCCACAAAAATAGTAACATTAGAGAAGATACCTCCTTTTAATACCTGAGCCTGTGCCTATGAGTTTGACCTCCCTGTGGCCCATGTATATAGTACTTCCTGAGTGAGGTTTTTCCTCATGCTTCACAAATGGCCCTATACAGCTAAATAGAAATGATGCATAGTTCATACTCAATTTGCTCCCTTCAGTGATCTTCCAAAAATCTTTACAATCGTCTAAGTACTTTCAAATATAATATTTCTTCTAAACATCACAGTCCTGCTGAAGTATGTAATGTCTTCTCCCTGGCAGGGGTTGCCCTCTGAGTTCATCTAAAGTGGGGTCTGACCCTGAGCCTTACAGATTTAGAAAACAGAGAGTCTCAGTTATGCAGAGCTGTGTCAGAGTCATACACATGCTTCCCACCAAATGAGTTCCCACCAAATGATGAAGAATGAAATCCAGAATGTGATTGTTCTACTTGGTAGACAGACATGCATCTCTTCAGCAGACCAGAACATGTGCTCCATGGATAAACATCCAGGGGAGTAGATTGTCAGAAGTCAGCTTCCGAGCATAGAGTGAGTGCAGAGAGGCTGACAGCTTGTGCTCAGTAGGGTCAGGTGTGGGTGAGCTGATAGGCATGCTTAACAATGAGCTCAATTGGACCAGTAGACATCATTTCATCTGAGGATACTTTGGATCTCAGTCAGTGACAGAGGTATGACTTCCTTCCTCTCTTCCTACTTGCCCATTGAGCATCCCCTCTTGGGGCCCATGATTTTATCCATAAAGCATCAGTGAAGTTATTTTTCTTCCTAAATTTGTCATGGAGAACACTTTCTCATCCCTAAAGTACTTGCACAGAAAAGGGCTTTTATTGTGTGTGTCAATCTCCAGCCTTGGCCCAGCTTTTTGGAGTGCATTGGTTTTACTTCTGTCTTCAGACAGTCTTGTTTTCATTGTACAAGACAGAAAAAAGCCTCTGGGAGTGTTAATAACTTGTGCTGAGGATAGAACTCCCATGTTTACTTGCTGTCATGGCTTTGTGTTTGGTTTCTGGATTGAAGTACAATATTCTTCTTTCTACTATATTCCACATTTGCCCTGTTCTCTTGGGACTGGAGTACTTTTGTTGTTGTTATTGTTGTAAGACAGCTGATATTAAATTCCTTTGTAATTCATTCTCTTGATACATAAAATGCAAAATCTGCCCCTTCGGTTTCTCTTTGAATGCATTTTACCTCTTTCCTCTTGCTTCAGTCACATGCACGGGCTCTGGTCTTAGATTGTACATAAATTTTTCCATCTGCTCAGAATACTCTTCCTCAAAAATATGTCTTTGCTCTAGCCTTTTATCTCACTCAGATCTCTCTCTAGTTCAACCCACATGTGCAATTGTACTAATGTGACTTTCTACCCCATTACCATCCCTTGATTTTTGTCATAGCACTTAACACTGTTATTATATCCTATTTAAATTCCATATATTATATTTGTTTTTGTTTATTTTCTAGTTACAGTAATGGACACTACTTTGCTATTTAACATCCATGTATTATTCATTTATTCAGTGAGCGACTTTTTCTTGAGTGGCCATCTGTCACATATTAAGTGTTTGTAAATATATGCTGAGTAAAGATGAAAATAAGCCATTAACTACTGTCAGAATTGAAGGAAAGAAATATTCACTCTGAATTGGATCATACATCAGGAGAAAATTCCTAGCAAGGGAGATATTTCCAGTGGATCTTGCAGGATAAAACTGATTTGTTTCTGTGGAAGGGAAAAACAAGCTTTTGTAGATATCACCATGTGTTCTGTTGACATTCTCCCCATTGTCAATTTAAAATCCCAGGGTGAGCCAAGAAAATAAAATCTATACACACATACATACACATGATATAGACGCATGATATACATATACTATAAGTTACATATACTATAAGTTCACTATTCATATATACAATTAGAAATGAATATTGTAAAGCAAAGTGTTACAGAATTTACAAAGATGATCCTTTGGTAAACATTATACTAACATTCTACATGAAGATTTCAGTTGGAAGGTGAGCCTCTGTTCTGATTGTGACTATGAATTAGTATTAGAATCACCACCAAGATTCTAATATTTTGAAAAATCTAGATGGATGAACCTCAAAATCTAGTAAAAGACACTAGAGAGTCCAGGAGTGGATTGGATATAGACACAAGAGCCCAAGTAGCAGCCAAGAAACCATGAAAGCTGAGAGAGTTTCATGGTTGACTGGAAGTTTCTTGATGTATCCACTTTTGTCTTTCAAATGATTGATTTTAATTTTGATATTTATAAATTAATTCATGGAGGGAAAAAATACCATGAAACTCTATCGACCTGGACTCATTTCTAGTTTATAGTCATCCAGTCACTGGACAGTTTTGTACGTTTATTTATATAAGATACTATAAACATGGGTTGTAAATTCTCAGTTAATTGACTGTGCTGTGATTCTAGACAATAATTCTCAGTGATAGTTAACTTTATGGGTCAGCTTGGCTAAGCCATGAGATCAGCCTACCCCGCAGATTTCAAGCTTCACTATAGTGAATGAGTTCTCTTGCTCCCTATTTTCCCCATAGCCCTGTGCACACACACGCAAAACAGAAAGGTGGGGGTTTCTGTTGCATAGAAGACCCCTGAGTAATCTACAGGATAAGCAAAAAACATCATAAAGTGTTACTGCTCTAGTTGGCAACATGAACCTGGGAGATTGGGTCATAAAAGCGAGGCAGACAAAGGTCTTATGAAATAGCCAACTTAATTCAGGGCATCAGAGAGTTTATATTCTGAGGGCATTTTGAGGGTTAAGCAAGGTCTTGAGCAAAGTTTACACGAGTTTAGGCTGTATAGAATCAAGAGGACAACCATGCTTGGAAACATTATCTGAATAAGAAAAGTAAGCACCAATGTGTAATCTGAAGCAAACCCACTCCCATTGCTGTACCTGGGAGGGGCACAACGCACATTCCAGAGAACAATCCGTGTTATGGAAGATCAGAGATGACAAGACTCTTGTCTTGTTTATTTGGAATTTTCTTACAAGCTCTCAGAAATCTCAGCTTCATTTGTGAACCATGTTCTGACAGTAAAGCAATAGCTTACTTCTCTTTATCATTTTTAATATAAGCTTAGTCTTTATTTTAGGTAATAGCAATTTACAATTTACTGTGATTCACAGTGTTTTTGTTGTTGTTAATTTAGCTTCGACATAAATCCTTTAATTTTTTTTGTAAGAGGTTTTGGCAGAAAATTAGGACAGAGTGAAATTAACCCCGTTTTAAAGATTTGGAAGGTACTGTACATAAGATTATTATTTCTTTCAAAATCAGCTGGGAAATGGTGATGCTGACATTGGCACTCATGTCTCAGTTATTATCATCACCATCTTTTCATGCTACATTGCTGTTTTGGGGGTATTTGAGAACACTAAATCACAACTGATGATAAATATATAGGATTGCATCATAATAACACATACTGAAAAAGACCATATAGGCATTGTTATCTTGATAAAACATTAGAAGGGAAATCTTCAAGTACATTACAGAAGAGAATATTCACAGAGAGGGCTGACTCTAACGCCTAGTGAGTCATTCTTACTTATTTCTCATTTAGGCAAAAAAAAGAAGTTCTGGATTTTGCTTTGTTTCCCTCTTTCTGAGCCTTAGACCATTTTTGAACATCAAGAGCATCAAATAAAGTAATGGTTCCAGGTCCTGGACATCAGAAATATGGTACAATATTTTGATAAAATATTATATCCTTCAGGGATTTACACTGCTCTACCAGGTACTGATTCTTAACAGTAGAAACTGAAAGCTTGGATATAGTATTTCCAAGGTAGCCATCTTTGAACAAATCATAATGATATTGATGGATATCAAGGTTTGGTCGACACCTCCAGAGAGGTCCCAGGTTTTGAGTCCCAGAACAAAGAATTAGATGGAGACACATAGATAGTATAAGCTGGTTATTAGAAAAGCATGGTAGTTTATGAAAGGACAATACACTTGCAAAGCAGATAGTAGGCTACATCAGGGAGAGAGTTCAATAGCTCAAATGGACATGCATGCTGGACCTTTGTCCAAGCTGGAGGCTTGTGTGTCACAGTTTGAGAACTTTTGGGGACATTTACATAGCACTGGCTAACTATTTGCCCATGTTCTATTTCATGGGGTTCCACATACAGCTTCATGCATCAGATGTTTCATCAACACTTGAAATCTCTATCTTGGGGTATGTATATTAGTGTTGTGATGAGTCCCAAGTCGCCTCAGACACTGTGAAGTGTCCCGGTGACCAACAACCCTAGTGACCCCAGCCAGTCCTAGCACTTGGAAGGTTTGTAAGCTTTCTCTTTGCCAACATAATTGTAGCTCTTCAAGGACCTCACTTTGTGAAGGCCAGCTCTTCTGACTCAGTAGATTTATCTTGACTTGCAGTGGGATAGTAAGACATGGCAGTCACGAAACGTTTAAACACCGCTAGTTGCCACATTAGCTAATTTCTACAAACATGGCTTCCAGTTCCTGGTTTTGTCTACAGTGTCATTTCTCTCTGCTTTCTAGTTGATTGTAGGTTTATCCTTAACTATAAGGATGTAACAAGAGCTAGACTTTGCATAGATGTCTTCCCTCTCTACTTAGCATTGGAGGCAATTATGCAAAGAAACTAAAGGCAAGTGAATATTAGACTCACAAATAGAATCTCTCTCTCTCTTTCTCTTCCTTTCTTTCTTTCTCTCTTTCTGTCTTTCTTTCTTTCTTTCTTTCTTTCTTTCTTTCTTTCTTTCTTTCTTTCTTTCTTTCTCTCTCTCTCTCTCTCTCTCTCTCTCTCTCTCTCTCTCTCTCTCTCTCTCTCTTTCTTCCTTCCTCTCTCTCTCTCTCTCTCTCTCTCTCTCTCTCTCTCTCTCTCTCTCACACACACACACACACACACACACACCTTTATTGATTATAGATTTGAGAAATGAGAACTCATGTTTCATGTAGGTATTGCCAGAGAAATTAGAATTTTACTGTGCTAGTGTTCAGCGGCTGTATCTAATTCATCTTTGCTTCTTCATACATTGCCCCAAAGAGGTTGAGAGGCAAAGAGTGCTGCTAATGGACATTTACAGGGCTGTCAATGAAAGACAATGGTGGGAAAAAACTCTATTTCCCCAACTTTGGATTAATGGGGCAGCTTCATTAAATTACAGTGGTGTCAGACTGTGGGAGCACCTGAAATACCTTCCAGATCACAGGCCATTCCATTTCCAGGCTTGTTTGTCAGCATCCTCCTGTACCAGCTAAAAAGGATGCTTTCTAAATGTGTTAGCATAATTAGGACTCTTTTTATAACCAAGGGAAAGTGGGCCATTTCTCTCTCTTTGTGATGTTGATCACCTTCCCAGGAAGCTACTGCAGCTCTATTGTGGCGGTACATCCAAATGTGTTTGCTTTGAAAGCAGCCTGTCAAAGGCAGTTCTGACAGGGTTATTAGGTGACAAGTGCCTTCTTGCACTACTGAAAGAGGACATTTGTCACACTGGGAAGCACTCTGCATGCTCAGTGTGTTAGAAACATGGATTCTCCCCTTCGAAGCTATGGGCCCTGCCTGAGGACTATTTTCCTTGGACCTTAGTTTTTTTTTCCGTGATTGAGGGGGCTCTCACATTTTCTGTATATTCACCTTAAACTGAAGGGTCCCATGGTGGTGAACGTGTTTTTCAGATGAATGGGAGACCTTCAAGTTTTAGAGGTAACCAAATCTTCAAAGGCACTATCTGTACAGCACACAGACTGCATTTCAATTCAGTGTATTATCATTCATAAAATATGTAAAGTAGCACTTCTTGCAATGATGTTGTGAGGAATATATTTCACTGAAGTACTGTTAATCCCAAAAGATGCAAGGAGAAAGACCACTGACCCAAATCATCATGGCCAAATTCATTAAAGCAAACTGTTTTTTTTTTTTTTTAATTCATGTACATGAGTTGTCTCCCCCCAAGGTGAGGTTTGAGAGATCAGCATTGTATGTGAGGAAGACAATGTTTTTATAGCTCAGTGGTGTGTGTGGGGTTCTAAATGGAGGATTTGGTGGGAAGAACATAAGCACGACAAGTTAGTCATAACCACCTCCTGAGACAAAGACATGGATACAGGAGGTCATAACAAAGTAATCATAACAACAGGTGGTCATAATAACCTTTTGAAACACAGACGTGGTTACTGTTTCCTGGAAAAGGCAGTTTAGAACCTCTTGTAATTAAGGTTACAGGTGAGGCATACATAGCCCAATCCTTGAGAAACAGATTTAATTATAAATGGGAATGAACCTAGACTTTTTATTATAAGATGGCTTTCAAGCCCAAGATGGAGGCAGGCTGGTTCATCAGTGCCAAAAAGAAAGACAGGTAAAAAAAGATACATTGCTTAAATATGTGACATCAATTTGATGTATAAATATTAGCAATGTAGAAAAGCTTCACCAATGTTTCATAAGTAAATGTCCTTAAAAGTGAATATAAGTTTCATATTTACAATGATTTTATGTAAAATAGTAATATACAAATGAGTATTTCATTTACCCATGAAACTGATGTAATCTATTAAATACAAATGAATAATTTATACTAAATAACATGTATTAAGTCTTTTTTTAATCAAGGATGATTGATTTGACTAAAGATCTTTTCCTATTTTGAAATGACCATGTGATACCTCCTGTCCAGTGAACACTTAGCAATGTGATGAATTCAACATTTAAACCTGAATTACCTCTTATTCTCTTTGGAAAAAAATTCCTTAAAAACTGTAAAAATTGTGATCACATCATATTTTTATGCTCACAATGTTATAAAAGTGGAGGTCATCAACAGGAGAAAATTTAGAAATTTAAGAAATACACTGAGACCAGACAAACTTTTTTTTAAAAAATTTGTTACCATAGGTCATTGAGGAAGTCAGAAGAGGAATTGAAAGAATTCTTGGAATAAACAAAAGTGGGAACACAATGTATACATTTATTTTTTACAGTTTCCCTACATTTTAATATTGTAGTTACTTTGCTATAGTGTTGGGTACTCCTGCCTTGTTCTGTTGAACTCTCTCCGGTAATAACCTGCTTAAAGAAACTCACTCTTCAAGGTCTTGCTATCAGACTTTTGGGAGGTTGAAGTATAGTGGAGCTAAAAGCCACAGAGAAGCACCTGGGTTAAATTTACCCAAAGAATAAAACATAAACCAAGGTATGGGGACTTCCTGAAAACATGGAGCATTCAGAAGTTTGAGTTTAATGTTCTCAAGTTTGGAGTTTAAGGGAGGCCCTTCACACTGAGGGCCTATTCTTTGGATACAAAATTTATTAGAAGAGTTGTTGACACCACAGTCACACCATGACAGAGGCTCTGATGAGAGTTTAGATGCATGAGACAGAACTGGGCCAGAATTGTAGGTCTCTAAGGAAGGGAGAAGATTTCACAGCAAGAGCCGGCATGCAGGCTCTCCCTGGTACTTGGGTGGCAGTGGGAGGAAGGGGATTGTGTTTAACTACCAAGGACTTTTTATGTTCTGGCAATCTTTGATCTATAAGCTTCCTTGGAAAAACCAGAACCTAATTCCCCTAGAATTTGAATACCATCCAGAGAGTCTGTTTCCAGACTCATAGCAGGCTCTTCTCTCAGTAGAATATCTATCTCTATAGCAACAGGCATCCTAGAATCTGCAATAAGATGGTTATAGAGAGGGCTGCACATGGATGTCACTCTAAGCCTCCTCTGATCTGGGATTCTATCAGAAGTCACATATATTTTCACTTACCCCTTTCTTCACTTGATCTTACCAGTTTTTCATTATATTTCCAAATCTACCATTCACAAAGTTCCTATACATTCATGTCATGAATGTTGAATGTGCCGTTGCTGAAAAGATAGCCTTAAAATAATCATATGAAAGATGTTTTCTGATCTCTGCCTCTGATTTTTTTTTAATCTCCCAGCATTCCTTCAGGCCCAGCCATATCAACAATGCTCAGGTTTTGCTTCTGGATGTTCATGGACCCCTTTTTGTGTTCCTCCTTTCCTAGGTAGATCAGAATGACCTAGATAAGTGCCCTGAAGTTACAGGACAAAAGCCATACTGATGTTCTACAAGATTCTATAAAGATGGTTGACTAGAACTTCATGACTGTGAAGAAAGAGTTGGAATGTTACAGATAAAAAGCGATATTGTCTTAGGCTATCTTTAGCCCCTGAATACCTGTCCAGACTTCTGTTCAGTGTTCAGTCGAACATCATTTGAACAATAGAGAACTATCAACTACAACAACAACAATAAACCAAACAGAAATGACATGAGATTTACTAGGTTAGCAGACCACTAACTTTCATTAATCGAAAAACTAATAATGCACCCAATAATATTTAAGACCTGTAGGAAAGAGTTCTCCTACTACGCTGTAAATCACTTACTGGATGTTCCCATCAGCCCATTTGGAAAATTAATTCATTTGTAGTAACTTTCTTCTGTCATTTTAAAAACTTCATGAAATACTTTTCAGGTTGGAGTCTATTATTAGGAGCACCCTAAATATGTATTCCCAGGCCATATTCACTTTTTTTTTTTTCTCAATAGTAAAGTCTTATTCCCTTCGAGGTGAGATCTGTGTTTCACACTGATGTTTATTCAACCTTAGTGCATCATGCGCATATACTTACAAGTGTCTTTATTTTTCTACTTAACTTATTCTTTTAGTGATTTTCAATGAATGCCTAGTGTGGCATTTGTGAACTCACACATCTAGTAATGCCTCTATTCAGCTCTCGTGGGTAAACAATATATTGGTGGATATGCAATTCTAGGATTAACATTCTTTTACTCAGCATCTTCCAGGAGTTACTTCATTATTCTCTTTTTACTAGTGGCAGCTACTTTGGGGCCTAAGATGGCTGGCTTGACATCTTATTCTTTGTACACAGTGCCTTACCTTGGACTTCATTTCTTTATATATATTGTATTTTGGACAAGTTGTTGCTGATATTTGAAAATGTTACTTTGCCTATTTGTAATTCTAAAAATATATATTATATCACATTTAAAATTTCTTTTGACATTTTGAGACTCATTTGCCATTCTCGATTAGAACTCTAGCAAAGATGTATCATTCTATCATGAATATTTTACTACTTATCTTACTTATTAAATCATTCATATTTTTGAACCTGCACTTCTATCTTATACTGTTCTGTATTAGTGACACAGTACTTTATATGCTTTTGTGTATTTTACATAATTTCAAACATATGAACTGTTTACTTATTTTTTTCTTTGTAAACAAAAATATTTGTTTACTCAGTATTCTTTACTAATTTATTACTTTAACTGATGCATCAAACTATACCTATTTATTAGTTATCATGTGATGTTTATACACAAATTAACATTGTATAGTGCTCAAACAAAAGGGTGTGTGTATGTCTCCTTATCTTTTCTGTAATGGCGTATTAAACACCCTTTGCACTCTTGAAATTTCCTGCATGTTATTTCATCCGCAGTCACCATATCATGCAATAGCATACCTAGTCTTGTTTTCTTTTCCTGCATAACTGTACATTGGTACCCATTGAGCAACCTTTGCCCATCCATCCCTCCAAATCCTCATTATCATTTGGGGAAGGATGATTTTACTCTCAATTTCCATAGGATCAGCTTTTAGGATTCCAGATATAAGTGACATCAGGGCATATTTTTTAGTGTCATTGAATTATTTTACTTAACATAAGGACCTCTACACTTACCCATGTTGCCACAAATAATGGGATTTCGTCCCATCATGGCAATACAATTTCTTTATATATGTGTACCTTTTCCTTACCTACCACCAGTTGATGAACACTTGCGATGTTTCCATTTCCTCAAGAGTTTGAACAAGACTTTGATAAACTTTGGGGACAGATGTATTTTTCACAAACTCATTCATTTCCTTTGGATGTCAACCCAGTAGTGGAATGTGTGCTAGTCCTATTTGTTTTTCTTTGATTTCATAGCCTGGCCATCACTTGTTGGTTTTAGCTCTGTGACATTAGCCAGTTTTGCTGGGCAAAGTAATATCTCATTGCAACTTTGATTTGCATTAATGATGAGTGATGTTGAGCCTTTGCTACATACTTGCTGACTGTGTGCCTTCTTTTGAAAAAACATATCTTTTTAGGTGTCTTAGCCATTTTTTGTTTGTTTTATGGGATAGGATCTCTCTATGTAATCCTGCTGTCTTGGAACTCACTATGTAGACCAGGCTGGCCTTGAACTCACAGAGATCTCCCTGCCTCTGCCTGTTGAGTGATGGGATTAAAGACATGTGCTACCACACTTAACCTGTTAATCATTAAAAATCTGGTCAGTGACATATTTCCTATTGATTTGCTTGAGTTCTTTATAAAATCAGAATTAATCCCTGTCCAGTTTGTATATTATAAGTATTTCCACTGAGTCTCTTTGTTCTGATGTCTCTTTTGTGGTGAAGAAGGTTTTTATTTGCTTTAATCTCATTTGTCTGTTTTAACTTTGATTTTTGGATCCTGTCAAAAATATTCTTGCCATTCTGATATCCTAAAGTATTTCCCTTGTTTTCTCCCAGAAATTTCATAGTTTCAGTTCTTGTGCCTAATTTTTAAAGGCCTTTTATGTTGAATTTTGTTGTATATCTATAAGCAAAAGCTGTCTTTTGCAAGTAGATTTAAAAATTTTCCATTGTTCTCCAGAGCAGGTTCTTAGTAACTTGTAGGAGATCAGCTAGGTGTGTGAGCTTACTTCTAAGTTGTTTATTCCCTTTTATTCTGTCCAACATGCCACTCCAAATGTGTACAAGTGTATGTGTGCATGCATGAGTGCATATGTGCACACATGTGCACATGAATACATACATGTGATGCTTTTAATGCTCTTATAATATTGTTTTTATTACTATCACTTCATTGTATATTGTGAAATCAGGAAGTATAAAGTCTCCTTCCTACTTATTTCTTTTTTCCCAAGATTTCTGTGCCAATGTGGAGTTTTATATTCTGTATAAACTTCACAATTTTTTTTAATTACTGTAAAGAATGTTGTTGTTATTCTGATAGGAATTACTTTGTAGATTACTTTGGTTGTACGCTATTTAAATAACATTAACTTTTCCATTCGGTGAACATAATTTGGTTGGTTGTTTAGTTGACTTCTTTCTTTGCTTCTCTCTCTCTCTTTCTTTCTTCAATTTTATTAATAAACAGCTTGTAAATCTCACTGTGGAGATCTCTCACTTCTTTGTTGTAAATTAGTTAGGTATCTCTTAGGTACAATTTTTGTGACTAATGTAAATGAACTTATATGCTCAATTTACTTTTCAAATAACTTGTTATTGTTGCATAGAAAAACCACTTATTTTCCACATTGATTTTTCACTCTAGAATTTTCTGAATGTGTTTACTAGTTGCCATATTCTTCAGGTGTTGGATGGAATGTTTTATGAATCTTTATTAGGGTTGCTAGGTGTAGATAGCAATTTAACTTTTTTTTGTTCACTTTTCTGTCATAATATTCTATCACTAAGGAAGTCTATTTATATTTATTTTGGATATTTGGGTGCTACAATAGTTGATGGACAGATGTATAGATAGATAGATAGATAGATAGATAGATAGATAGAAAGACAGATGGAATGATGGATAGACTAAATTATTATTTTCTCTTTCTGAATTACCTTCTGTGTCATTTTATTCTGACCTTGTCTCTTTTTATTGCTTTTGATTGAGATATGTTTTATCTTGTGTAAGGAAAGCTATATCTTTTTATTTCATTTGCATATTACCTTAACTGTATTCCCTTGAATACAGAGTTTTGTCCTTAGGGGTGAAATGAATTTGTTGTAAGCAAGATATAGTTAAATTTTCATTTTTTGTTCATTAACTCATTCTGTTCTAAAAATATTTAATTCATTTATATTTAATATAATTAAACCTAGTAACATCTTCTTTCTTCCATTTTGTTATTTGTTTTCTATTTTCTTGGCATATCAGTGCCTTTTTCTTTTACAGTTCTATTTATAGTCAGGTGATATTTTCTGATTCCTTATTACTTTTGATTTTTCCATTATAGTGATTTGCTTTGTGGTTATCATTGAGTTTGGGTAAACATTTTTGATTATAAGAAACTGTTTTGAAATGAATGCAACTTAACAGTAATCATAAAGATAGAAAAAGGTAAAAATAGACTGAGGAAAATTGTAGCAAAATTATCTATGCCTGCATTCTGTTCTTCTCATACTTTGATTTTCATATCCTACATTGCAGCTTCTTTTATTTTCTAATACTTAACATATTAATGAATATAGTGATTTTCATTGATTTGTTGTTTAACATTCATACTAAAGGTAAAATTTGTCTATATTATGCAGTTACAATATTAGAGATAACTTTATTGGCTTTATTAAAACCAATTGTCTTTAATTTCCAATACTTTCTTCTTAGTCACTAATGTCTCATTCTACCATTTTTGAAAAGTCCCTCTGTCATGTCTTTATGGGAAAATGTGGCACTAAGTTCTTGTTTTTTACTCTGAATATTGTATTCACTTCCCAGAAATTCTGTAAAATTTCTCCTAAGAAACCTTCTGGTGAAATGGGTGTCTCTTCATTGTCATTTATTTATTTTTTCATATGGCTTAGAAAATCCTTTTTGTCTTTACATTGTGAACATACCTACAATACATTTTTAGGTACATTTGGTTGAATCTGAATGATGATGTATGACTTCCCTATACCTAAGTGTATGTATCCTTTTCTAGTTTTCTATTATTATTTATTTGATTATATATTGCAAAAACTGGATTTTAGAAAACTTTGTGGCTTTTTGTCATTTTCAGTTCCCACTAAGACATAATAACTGTAATATTTATTCCTTTTATCATGTTTTTGCATCTGTTTTTTAATATTCAACCTTTATTATTTTTTACTGTTTTACTAAATGTGTAGTTTTATTTTTTAGTTTTACTACACAGATTATATATTTTCAAATAGCTTATCTTCTAATTTACTGATATTTCCTCTTCCTTTAATCCTTATATTGTTCAGAAAGCTATTCCATTCCAAGATTTCTGTTTGATTTTAAAAATACTTCAATTTCCGTCATTTCTCCAGTAAAGCACTAAATAGCTTTGATGTGCTTCTTGAAATTGAGTTTCTTCAAAACATCTATAAAAATTCTCTGAGTGTTCACTCAGCTTAGTTACTATATGGTGACTTTCTGGAGTCTTACTTTTGTCAGTTAGATATAACATCGTGATTCCTTAGAAGTTCTTGAAGCTTGACCATTGACAGATTTGGTATAATTCCAGTCTTCACAATGTTACTTTCTTTGTGTTTACTCTTTCATAAATAAGATGCATGCTTTCTCTGTGCCTGTGGTCACTTCTACTATTTAAGAAGATGTATTCCTAACTCCAAGTTTTCTGCAACCAAGTTTATGGTTGTTGTGCTGTCTATATTTTAGATCCAGAGACCCATTCTCTTTCCACATATATGGCTGTCATAATGTTCATAGACTAAGAGTGTGGCTAAAAGCAGTGGTAGGAAACCAAAAGGATTCTACATAGAACTCAATCTTACTGGTTTTGAGCTTCTTTGTAAGGGCTGGTGACTATCACCTTCTTCTGTCAGGAAGACAATGGTTCTTTCTCTCTTCTACTCTCTGAGATTGAGGAAGGGTTGTTCTGGGCTATCACCACCAACTCTGCAATGCTGCCTCTCACTATAGCTCACAGCCCACTGGGACAAATGAAGCGTGGAGGCAAGACCAGGACCTATGCAGCTAGGGCCTGCCCAATGCTGTGTTGTATGCATGTTCTAACACCTACAGTTAGTTAAAGATGATTCTGGATAAAATACAAGTCTGTTCATCTGAGATCATGTCTGTATGGTACTATGTGGTAAGTTCAAAGGCTCCAAACATGGTCACGAGGCTGAGTTCTGAGTCATGGTTTTTTTTTTTTTTTTTTTTTTCTTATAATGAGTTTCAGTGTGTTGTTGGGTCTGATACTAGGCTCCAACTCTAAGGCATGAACTTAAAATTCTCTCCTTCTCCCAAGTGAGAGGCATTTTCTTTCACACTGCTGTTCTTAGATTTGGCAGATATATGCAAATCTTGCCTTCCCACCTTCCTATATTCTTTTCACATTCTTATGTATAACTAGGTACTTGGAGCCTGCTCCTAGCTTTTTTAGCCCTTTAGAAGGGAGTTTGTATGTGAATAGATGTTTAAATTATTGTCCATGGAATGAGGATTGCTGGAAGTTCTTACTCTGTAGTCATTTTGTTCCACCCTCTCAATTCTCTTTGTAGTTGTGCCCACTACATATGTACTTACATTTGCACATGATATGTATGGCAGACTTAAGCAATCTAGACTTTTCATCATTACAAATTACTATCTTTTTCCATGCCATAAAAAGGTGTTGAGCTAAAGCTAAGTATGGTAGCACAGACCATGAGTATGGGTAGTAATCCCAGCTTTGGGGAAGTAAAGTCAAGAAGATGAAGAGTTCAAGCTGCACAGTGAGTCTGAGGCCAGTCTGAGCTGTATGAGATATGATCTCAAAATAGAAAAGAAAAAAAGTTGGTTGTTATCAAGACAAGTTACAACTTCTCCTGTCACACTGCCATTATACTACTCTGTAGCTCAAACCCCAACACTCAATGCAAATTTAATTATCTTTACTGTAAAGGTTTGTGTGTATTTCAAACATTTCAGCTGGAAGCTATATCTATATTCTAGGTTAATGTAGTATTTTTATAAGTACCAACAAAATAATACATTTTTCCCTCTAGAAACAGAAGGTTAACTCTGTGTGCTGAAGGCTGTGAATTAAACTTCCTTTTGCTGATTGCTCTGTTATTTTAGGATGTGTTGATTTCAAGACTTAATGGTACTATCCAGGCCAACAAAGGTCAAGCTGGTACCAAACCCGAGGTTTTGTTTGGAAGAATGCAGAATGCTTGTTTGCCTAGTTCTAGGACCTACAGTAGCTGGTCCTGTTGAGTCCAGTACAAAATAAGTATAAGAGGGATCTTGCTTAAAAAACAAAACAAAACAAAAAGCCCATCATACAGAAAATGCATTGCAGGCACTCAAATAAAAGGTTTTTCCTTTTGTTTAGTGGCCTTCTTCTTGGTCTGTTATGATGTATTTTATTTATATTTGATGCTATTATAAAAATAGAAAACATTTTGTTTTAACCAGAACAGAGAAAATGCTGCACAAAGTTCTTTACTTGAGAGACAGATGCACTTCCTACCACCATTCCTGTTGGTTTACTAATGAGTGAGGTGGAAGAGTCATGGATATGAAACAAGAAAGAAAAAGGAAACACCAACCGTGTTCCAGAAACCCACTTCCTGGTTTTAGAGCAAAGCATGCATGGCATCTCTCAGCTATGTGTTCACTCTCACTTATTCCTTCACTCTTACTTTGCAGTTGCTGTTTTAATGTGTTCGAACCAGGTAGCTTGTCAACAACAGGGATTTACTCTTTACAGTTTTGGAAGGAAGACATTCAGAGATCAAAGTACCAATGCTGTTTAGAAAGAGTTGATTGCCTGGTTCATAAGTGGTACTTTCTCTCTGTGTCCTCAGATGGTAGAAGGGAAATACAGCTTCCCCTAGACACAGTCTAAAATGAAGCCATTGTATTAATGAGGGCTCTGTTCTCATAACCTAATTATTCCCCAAAGCTCTAACCCCCTAATAACACCTCATGTCGTAGTTCATTTCAAACTGTGAATTTTGAGGAATCACATCATTCAGACCACTTGTTCTGAACCTGGGTGAATTCCCATGCCTGATAAGCTTGCCAGAATTCTGTGACTAAAGAGGAGGTCTCTGCAATGAAATGAGCAAATTGGGTGGTAAGCCTGAGCTCCTCAATGCTCATGGCTCTGATGCACCCTCTCACAGGGCTTCGTTTGCAAAACACAACTTCACAGACAAAATTATTCAAAGTTTCAAGGCTATGACAGCAGACCACTAAACTTAGCTCATAGCTGTTTCCAGAACAAACCCTTAGGAGACTATGCAGGCCATGTACCCACAAGGCATCTATGTTTTAGATAAACTCAAAGATCTTATTTTCTGATGACAAAGGAAAAAAATGGAGGTGACACAGCACTTGGGGATAAACAGTCTAGAGCCAGCAGTGAAAGCTGTTGTGTGCTTCTTCAGTGAGGTGGATGCTGGGCCAACAGTTTGCCTCCTGCAATGAAAAGACATTGTAAAGGGCTGGTCATTGTTCTGCAAGGGCCTGGAAGAGCTTTGTGTGCTCTGTCCAGTTTTGTTATCATTTGTCATGATGCAAAGTTCTGCAACCCCAATTCAAATCATGCCAAATGTTTGCATCTGTGACATGTCTTAAACCCCAGTCATTTTCATGTACTTCCTGGTCCAAGGAAGCATAACTGTGTTTCTAAAAGGTTGAAGTAATTCTTAACGTGATTTAAGTTTTTCTCTCTCTTCACTTTAAACTTCCATGGGACCTAATTTTCTTTCCTTCCCACTGTTAATGAAGATGTGAGGAGTTCCCATAGCTTCTCCAGACTCAGGAGTATAGTACATTTAAAAAGTCTTCAGGTCACAGTTGGTCACAAGAATAGTGATTCAAAGATAACCTCCTGGGTGATGGGAATCCTTACCTTTAGGTTAACACACTCCCCATACTTCAGATGAGGACGTGTGGTGGTAGGTGGTGGGATGAACTTTCCTTTTCTTTCCCCTTTTATCTCCTGTTCTCTTACCCTTCTTCTGTGTTCTTTCTCAACAGGCTTTTCTGACTTCAGCTGGGTAAGGATGAGGGAATGAGGAAAAGATATGTGGTAGAAAACATAATTGCTGACTGATGCTCATTTGAACTCACCCACATTGGTGTTCTTCCGGGTCTTATTAGATGTTCAACCTGATGCTATTATTGCATGTTTTGCATGAAAACCCTCCTGATCCAGAACTCATTCTCTTGTGAGGACATGAACTGTCTCCTTGGATTGGCTATCTGCTTCATTGCTTCATACCTGCTGTCTGGTCACACAGTTTATAAATGCTCTAAATGTCATAATGGTCAGACAAATATTTTGTGGTTAATTTCTGGCTTTTTACTGAATCACACAATGTACATTCTCTGAGCCTTAAGGTTTTATCTGTAAATTTGGATGATGGTATCTAATTCAGAGGCTTACTATCAATGAGGTGACTAACAAATCATTCATCCAACATCATATATTACACCTAACCTGCAATTTCTTAGCAAGAATTTATTTCTGGATTTACCCTGTGATATGGAAGGAAACAATGATTCAATTCTAGACCCACCATTGCAGGATCTATAGCAGGTAGAAAATTGGATTAAAATATTCTTCCACCAACCATTAGTAAAGTTATTATTTGGTAGGCAATCTATGGCATTTTCAAAATTTGTTCTTATTTAATTTCTCACGATATAGCAATACTTCTGCAGAACAGGATATAAATACACACACACACACACACACACACACACACACACACACACACATTATTACATTGCCCTCTTTACAAATGAGGTGTGAGGGATGTAGGAAGCCTGGAAGGCATTCTAAACCCTCTCAATCCAGACTCTGAGTCATGTGACTTCTCAGGACTGGCTGTCTCTGCTGTGAGATCATCTGCTGAATGTGTTGAGCTCAACACTATGGACAAGGATGCTGTTCCACATGGTAACAGGGCAGGTGGAGGTTTTAGAAGAGAACCGTGTTTCTTGCATATGTTTTCATGCATGCAAGTGACCTTCTTTAGAGAGGGTCCAGGGATGCCCCTGCTGAGATGCAGGTGTGCTTTGTCCCCAGCCCCCATCGTGGTGGGGACATCTCCTTGCCTTCAGACACTATGGCTTCTCTGAAAATCGCCCCACTGACATGCCAATAACAGAGCAGAACATGTTGACATCCAGCTGTTGCTTTCACTACCAATTTGTTTTAATTGGTCTCACACTGTTTTCCCTTCGCTTTTCGTGCAGCAGTGGTTTAACTCTGTCTGAGACCAGCTTGCACTGTAAACCTTTTATGAAGGGAACTTGCTGATGTGTGGAAAGTCGCAGGCATGTGACTTGGCCTGGCTAGGGAATCTGGAACATTCCAACCCCGAACTTAACCACTCAATGATCTAGTTTTCTCTTTTAATCTCTCCTTTTAACAGTGTAGTCCTCAACAATTGGAAGAAAGACAATTTCCCTAGCCAAACCTCTTAGCACCATTTATTCTTCTTTCTGTGTTTTAAAAATGAGATTATAATTTAATTACAACATTTCTGTTTCCATTTCCTCCTTCTAAACCCCCATATACTCCTCCCTGCTCTCTTTAAAATTCATGGCTTCTTTTTTATCACTAATTGTTATTGCATGTATATATGTGCGTGTGTGTGCGCATGTGTGTGTGTGTGTGTGTGTGTGTGTGTGTGTGTGTGTGTATTCTTAAGTATATTCTGTTCAGTACTTACAATACAATGCTACTTATTTATATGTTTTCAGGGATGACTATTTGGCACTATGCAACCAATTGATGTGCTCTTCACTGGGGAAGGCCACCATTTATTCTTAATAGATAAGCAGCATAGTCTTAAACAGAAAACAAGGATAAAGTTTGGAATGAAACGTATTTGACAATTATTGCTCTTGGGGGAAGGCCACATTTGTAGTTTGTGTGATCATGAATAGGACGTTTTGTTCTAATCAGCATCATTAATCAGCGGTTAAGCAGGGCTCAGCACTGAGAGTTCACTAGGAGGAGGACCGAAGTCCAGATGGTGTGATGTGATCCAGACATTTGGGCATCAGTCAAGATTGAAGGTGGTTACAAGGTGACCAAGAGGGAGCTGGCAGCTGGCATTCGCAGAAGGCTGTCTGTGTTCATATCTGCTGCTGCTAACGATGCAGAGTATTCAGTAGTGTGAGATAATAATTTAATTTATTCATAAAAATCCTTGACATAGAATTTATTAATATTCCATGCTCCTCTGTCCTCTGTGACTACCATTTATGCTCAAGCTGAGGTTTAATACAGTGCAAAGAAATACATGTACATGCATATGCACACACACACACACAACTCAAGAAGTGGCACTCGTTAATTTATGTACACTTAATCAATATTTATGGAGCAACTATTATCTTTATGTGCTATTACAATTGTCCTAGGGTCATGCAAAAATGAGGTCCTTACCGTCAAAGAATTATAAAACCAAGGGAAGAGACACACTATCGAGAGTAATGTAAATATAAGATATTATGGGGTGTCACAGAGGCAAAAAACCAAAATGAACAAACAAACTGAAAACAGGACTGAGGGTTTTCCTTTGCATGGTTTCTGTAGAGCACTAAGAGTAATTTTTGAAATGAAAAAATTGACTTTATTCTATGAGGTACAAATTAGTTCAGTTATCTTATCTTATGTTCACCATCACTATATAAAAATACCCCAACCCAAACTGTAACAAAAACAAGAGTCACTGGTTTTTTTAATATTTTGAGCTTAAAATTATATGATTGTTTATTTTGATATGTAGCATGCAAAAAAGATTGGATTGTTGCAGAGCACAGAACAAATCGACTTCTTACTCTGAACAAGAGGTTTACTTTTTTATAAGGTATCTAGAAGAACAATTTCATCAGTGGGGTGACCATCTGATTACTTACTGGTACATTTGGTAATTCAGGACAAGTGTCAATAATTTACTGAAGTTATTGACACAGCCAGTTATACCACATGTATGAAAGTTTGGAGCCTAATGAAGCCAATGTGTTCAGTACTCTTCAACTTGGAGGAAGGAGGCCTGTGGTCTAGGCAACCAAGGGTGAGTGCTTGTGAATCATCTTTGATCAGTGGATTCTCTATGAAATTTTACATGCCCAAGATTCGACTCAGCAAATAGAAATTGACTAATTGGGTAAATTAAGATGTTTTATTCAATGTCAAATTCAGAACCAGGTTAAAAAAAACTTAGTATGTGCAAAAATAAATGACAAGGGCATAAATACCTATTATTATTAGAAAACACTGAAAATATATTTCCCTTTTCCCTCTCTTCCTTCCTTCCTCCCTCCCTTCTTCCAACCCAAACCTTCCTTCCTTCTTTCTTTTCTTCCTTCACTCCATCTTTCCACCTGCTTGTTTTCCCCAACACAATGAAGAGACAAGATGCACTGCAAAGTATTTTATAGTAGAATTAATGGGATGGTGGGCAGTCCTAGTTCAAAGCATGAGATTCTTGTTCTTTTTTGTATCATTGTATTATAAACATTCCTTTCTTTCTCTTGAAATCTGTCCTCTTATACGTCACCTCTACAACCTCACATAAAATACAGTTGTTTTTTTCTAAAGCTCCAGATGGATACAGACAAAGAGATAAGGAGTGGAACGTGTGCCTGGAATGTTCGTTTTTATGGTTTTTTTTTTTTGACAGCTTGAAAATCTTTATTATCTTCTGTTGAAAAGTCCAAATGAAAGCATGAGGTAAGGTTTAGCTAAATCTGTCAAAACTATAAATTCTCCAAAGGTAGCTTGAAAACTCATCAGAGAACAAAGACTATGTTCTCTATAGGCTAGTGGTTTGAGACTAGGTGATTACTCATAACTGTACCCAAATTACCTTAGGTTACAAGAATAGTCAAGTTCAAAGCAATGTGACCTATTTGTAAATTTCTCAGACTTGAGAGGAACTTTACAGAGCTATGATTAAATAGGAGAAGTTGCCCCTAAGTACACTGTTTTTTTTCCCCTAGAGGAGAACAATGTTTCTGTGACCTCAGTGCTACATATAAGTCACCCCAATTAGAGTGCTTGCTAATGATAATAAAATTCAGAAACTTTGTCAGGAAGTACAATTCACTAAGGAACAGAACCACAACCAGTGTGAGCTGTCAAATACTTTTGAGGTTGAATTGCTCTGGGGGGGGGGTGTCATTGTCAATGGGTTTTCATTCCCCCCTTGAATCCATGGCTTCTTTTGTTGGATTTACATTATTTTTGTAACCTTATGATATCCATAACAAAAGAGTTCTGATTTAGAAATATTATTTTCTAGAAAAATCCAATATCAGGTGAGTCATTCTACTCACTAACCACCTCTGACTTTCAATTTTCATGTTTGTGTATAACATGCTGTCTCCAAGGAACTTAAACTCTTCTTGTTGAGGCTCATTTCCACTTGAAGGAATAATGCTTATCCTTGCCTTATGTACCTTTTTTACACTATGTATTTTTTTCTTTCAGTGGTTAAGGTCTCAGTGACCCCAACTCCTCATGTAGAATTGTAGATCATCAAGGTGAGAAGTATGAATGATGAGCTTCACAACCAGAGCTCACATCTATAATCACCACTTTGGGGAAGTTTATTGAAAAGTACCAAAGTATCACTGTCTATTTTTATTGATTTTGACATTCAACCTTTTGAAAAACTATGGACATGCATGTGTGTTAAATATGTCATTTTAAATCTTTTACTTTACCTTTATTATGACAATTGCTAAAAGGTTAATTCAATTTTTCAGCTGAACCCATCAATTGGAAATGTATTTACTATCACAAATTTGTTCAGAATGGAGATTTTTGGACCATGCAGGTGGAGGCAGGAGGTGTTCAGGCCCAGCTTCAGCTCATGCTGAGTCGAAGGACAGACAACCTGGGGTACCTGTGCATTTGTATTCAAAAAGAAAATCAAAGGATATGTTGCTACTGCTTTGGCAAGTGACACAAGGGAACTGAGAATACATTTCTGAACTCAGCACAGCTGTACCAGAAACTCAATGCAAAAAGCAATTTGTTTAAACTCTACCAGAGAAGGCACAGATATGCTCACAAATCTGGCTTCACAGGTTGAAAGTATCACAGTTTGCAGCATGAAGCATCATGGGGAACAGATGTCTATTATGCCAAGGAAGAAACACTGAATGAAGCTATAATATTTTTTAATAGATTGTATTTTTTCATTCATTTAGTCTTTATTCATAATCATCGACTTAACTCTGCAATACAACTGAACTTGGAGAGGAATGATGGCAACGTGGAACCAAGGGTCTGTGGTGAGCACAGAAATTCCAGGATATTGCCAGCAGCTAGGCTGGGTGATGCTCTCCTGAGCTACAGACGAAATGGGTTGCTACTTAAGATGTACACCAGTCAAAGAGACTAAGGCTGTTTACTATTGGCAATAGCAATCATTTCCCTTATCTTACTGTTCCTGGATTTGTAGCACTCCATGACTTCCACAACAATCACACAATCTTTCACCTTCCAAGAGATACACATAAAAAAGAACTTCACTGGAAAATGCTACATTTAAACTAAGAGCCAGAAAGCAAATCTTAAGAAACTATATTCAAAATGGGATCATCGGCTGCTAGATCATCATTTTCAGCACGATTGATGAAAAAGTCTTTCCAGGAAGGCATTTAAATGTTAAAATAGAATGATTTTCTATTTTATCAGTTATTATGGTTTCATAACTGCATACAGTCCACCAAGTCAGAGATGTTGTATTTTATGATACTTATAGTTGTGTGTGTGTGTGTGTGTGTGTGTGTGTGGTGTGCATTCATGTCTGTTCAATGTACACATCCATGGTGATACACTCAGAGACTAAGGAAGGACTGCTTCTTAATTTTTCTCCAACTTACTTTTAGAGGCAGGAACTCATTGAATCTGGACCTCACCAATTTGGCTAGGACAGCTGGTTAGAAAGCTCCAGGGATCCATCCATCTTTGTTCTGGGATTAAAGGCACATGCTACCATGCCTATGCTAATGCCCATGCTCAACCTTTAATAGGTGCTGGGGTTTGAATCCAGTCTCCTTGTTTCCAAAAGTGTTTTATCAACTGACCCATCTTATTAATACCATTATGGGTATTGGATTCATATAACTATGCTCAATCTTTTGAACATGTGTATGATCCTACCTTAATTTATTATCTGTAAAACAAAGCTAATAACACTTTAATGAGTTATTGCAGAGATTCAGAGAATTAATAATACTTAATATATTAACTCTAAATACTATAAACTCTTTTAACAATTTTTGTGTATTATCAAATTAAAATTTTCTGTTCTATGTGTAGTATGGCACTTCTCTAGTTTTACATTTTTGAGTCTTTGTTTTTTTTTTCCCTAAATAAGATTTAGTTCACTGACTAGCTGGTGTATCAATAAGTTCATTATCCAAATTGCAGGGTTCCTGACACCCCTGGAGGACTTTGTTTCCAAGGTCAATTTATAGGCAAGACTTCATTGTGTTTTCCTAGTCAACAAGGGTAAGGGGCTGGTTGTGCTATTCTTATGACATGGCCCATGAGAGGGAATGGCACCTCACTTTTTCCCCCAGTACTTTTTTGGAACAGACTCTTTTCTTTTCCATTGCTTGTTACAAAATTTGTTCAAGTGACCTGCCTATTCATCTTTCTTTTTTTCTATTTACTGCAGCTCCTGAAAGTTTTCTCTATTTTTAAGAGGTTTTCAAAAAGAAAAAGAAAGAAAAAAGAAATTAAGTTTTGTCTCAGTACTCAAACTTTTTGAACTCTCAGTCCATAAGATGATGAGCAGCCTCAAGGTCAAGAAGACCACAACAATAACAACTAAATACAAAAAGAGAGATTCTCGTCAATGCCCTCCACACAGAAATTTGCCTTAATTTTGCTGATATACAAGACATTGAACTATAGAAAACCAGAAGGGCCTGTTTGCAAGTGACCCTTCCTAACACACACACTCATTCTGATACTTTTAAGCTACTTAGTGAATCTGACACTGATGTGGAACTATCTTTCTACACTGTAAATATGTATTACTCTCATTGTTTAATAAAGAGATTCTGGTCTATAATTGGGCAGGAAGAGATTGGGCAGGAGAGTCAGACTAGGAGGAAGCTGGGAAGAAGAAGGGTGGAGTCTGAGGAGTCCTGAGCCAGACAGAGAGAAAACAGGTTGTGTAGAAAATGAGGTAACTAGCCATGACCTAAGTGGTAGAACCTAGATAAGAAATATGGATTAATTTAAGTTGTAAGAGCTAATTAGTACCAAGCCTAAGCTATCAACCAATCATTCACAATTAATACTAAGTCCCTGTGCATTTATTGTGGGGCTGGTTGTCCTGACAAAAAAACTCTGCTTACATGGCTTCATATACTTTCATAGTGATTAATAGTTACTCAAGTGCCTCTGTAGGTATTAACTTGTTTGAACCTCACAAGTAGCTATGGCATAAATATTATTGTTTTCACCAGCTGCTCCCATAACAAAAAATCATTTCATTAATGAAACCAGCCTTGAGAGAAAGAGAAGGAGAATCACTCTACAAATGCAGAACTGCTGCCTGAAGAAATGGGAAGCATTCTAATTTCAGTTTTCTAAAGATGAAACTTTTTCTCCTAATCATCACTGATCCCTTTGGCCTGCCTTTTACAATAAATAACTCCTTCAAATTTATTCAAATAATAATATATCTCTGCAGTACTGGGTGATTAATGTATTGTATGTTGTACAATAACTGATTGAATATTATTTCTCAAGAGAGCTAATTTTGCATAGAATTGGTGTCCCATTGTGTAGGGATGGAGGTGCATTGGGATTAGGTTTCCAGGTGCAGATCATGAAATTTGAATGTTGTTGATTGTTTGAGAGAAAGGGAGACAGTCCAACCATGCTTCCTCTGTTGTTCTTTCATTCCTTTTCTTGTATTGTCTCCAGTCCAGACTCTGTCCCATCACATGGCATCTTGTTGAAGTGTAGACTACCAGAACGACTCTAGATGGATTAAACCAGAAGTGATTTTTTTTTTTTACCCTCTCATTCAAATGTGAAAAGCCTTGCTTTACAAGGAAGCTACTCCTTGGCATTGGAGTTCTGTAGTTTGCCATGTCTTTGTATGAATATGTTTCATATCAATGACATGGAAGATGTATTTCTGGAGTTCTTGGCTATAATTTCTCCCCTGAAAGTTGATTCCCTGCTAGCTCTACTACTGGCCTGGAAATGAGTTTAAGATCCTTTTCTGCTGCCTTGAATTTTGCAGGTGGAGGACCCTGGAAAGAGCTGATGCTGCTCTTCTCTTTCACTGTTAGAATTCTCCTTCCTTTTCTGAGCCAGAGGATATAACCTAGGAAAATGCCAATCAGACCCTTTTTCAAATTTACATTCTCAGTGGATGTTGCTGAACTCTTGTTCCCTATTACCATCACTCATTGTCCACAAGAGGACTTTGGGGAATCTCACACAGTAACATCTTTTCTAATAGGCAATTCTCTCAGCAGATTTGTGGTGAAAAGGCTCCTGGTCATTTGCATTTCACTTTAGTGAATTCTGCTGTCTCTTGACTTCCCTAATGAGTTCTGAGCCTGAGAAGTCTCACAGAAGACAGGGAGAGCTACTGTGAACACAGCATTCCAAAGGCAGACTCTCATGGCTATTGCAATTGAAATGAGTAAATATGTTGTTTTCTGTATTCAAAGCTATGTGGGACCATTGCAGCAGCTTGGGAGGAAATTCTGATAAATGTCTCATGGTCATGTACATTTTCTGTAACATAGCTACAGCTGCTTCTACACTGAAATGAACTGTTTATGCTTTTGTATCTGTCTCCACACTCAAATTCCCCTAGATTCAGAGAGTTGATGAATTTATGATTGTGGTGGGAGGGGAATTTCACCAAAACCTCTATGAGCCTGAAGATGATTCATAGCATTTTTTTTTTTTAGACAAGTATTCGTTTGAATGCCAATTCATGTTGGATATGCAAATGTCAATGTGTTTGGAGTTGAGATAAACTCCCAGAGAAACATAGAAAGGCTTATCACATTTTAATAACTACAAAATCCAAAACAAAATGCATTCCTTCATTGAACCTCAGAGTTTCTCCTTTAAAAAAAATTTCAAATAATATTTTTATTTATTCTTTGAAAATTTTACACAAATGCACATGTACCTTAATACCATCTATCCTTCCTCATCTCTGGATTCCCAATCCAGACATCCCAATCACACCTTCATGTCCTCTTTTTAAAATCATTTGTTTATTATTATTATTTTTGGCCACAGAGTCCAATTAGTGCTGCCCATATGGAAGTGGGCATGACATCACTCACTAGGGCATGAGCAACCTACCAGTGGTCATACTCTAAATTTTAGAGTCAAAAACAAAATGACTCTCTTCCCATAGCAGCCATCAATTGCCAATAGCTTCTCAAACAGTTGCAGGGCTTGGGAAGTTCCTCTTTGCTACATGGTGGATTTTTTTTTTTTAACTGTAGCCACCATGCAGCATTTGTCCTTTGCCTAGTGTTGTTGCAGACATTACAAGCTGCTTAAACTGTCCTATACATGATTGAATTTCCTCACTTTCCCAGGACTGACTTTTTCCCTCAGCAGAGTCTCATTGGGGTCAATGCACTAGTTATGTTAAATAATGGAAAGGAGAAACACGAGCCAAGGCCTTGGAGTTCAGTGCCCTTCAAAGGTATTTAGGAAAAGAACAAACCTAGTAGAATAAAAACATCTCTAAAATTTGTTTTTCTACCCCCCACAGGTATTATGTGACAGAGAGGGGAATTTATTTATTTTTTTTAAAAAAACATCTGATTTAATGAGAGCATTGTGAATGGATTTCAGAAATAGAGAGATCCTTGTAGAAAAGCCCAGCCTGAATCTCAGGTAAGATTCAGGACAATAGGTGGACATTTGGGCATCATGGACATACATATCTTAATATGTCCATAGGGAGAATGATCTATTTGGAGAAATGACCCAAGCTGCAACTCCTGTCAAACAACTTGTAAGTGACAAACAGATGATGAGATGCCCATGGTTGTGACTCACAGCCAATGGAAGATGTGAACAGGAAGACAAGGATAGAGTGTTGTGGTAGAAAACATGTCCCCATCAGCAGGGTGACTTTGTAGGCTTAGTGAGGCTTTGTTTTGTTTTCTGAATGAGCATGCTTACTGTTTACTTCCTTCATGTTGCTCGATTCACAGGCTCTTTTCCTCTTCGTGGCTGTGGAGGGCATTGAATGCATAGTGCTCCAGTCCTTGTTCCTGTTATTTATTTTAATCTATGAATCATTCATAAAAGATATCATTTACGCGGTGGTGGCGCACGCCTTTAATCCCAGCACTCGGGAGGCAGAGGCAGGCGGATCTCTGTGAGTTCGAGGCCAGCCTGGTCTACCAAGTGAGTTCCAGGAAAGGCGCAAAGCTACACAGAGAAACCCTGTCTTGAAAAACCAAAAAAAAAAAAAAAAAAAAAAAAAAGGGTTCAGTGTAAATTTTTCTTTAAAAAACGTGTAGGGTGAAACTGATATCCTTTTGTATGGCATATAAGTAACTTCATCTTTTCTTGTTTTTATTCACATTTTTTTTAAGCTTGAATTTTCCTAGTCTTGGTCTAAGTATATTTAGCAATGCCAGTTGATTGTTGGTTTACAAATATTTCGCATTCTTCTACTCTTCTGAATCTTCCATTATTTTTCCCTCTTAGCATGCTTTGCTTTTTTTTTTTTTTCTTTTCTTTACAAATATCTAGTCAGTGCTTAAAGAACAACTCAACCATTTTCCTGTTCTGGTTGCTCTCTTTCTGAGTCACTTTGGGGCTCAGAAATGTATCCCATTTGCATTTAGGGTATTGTGTCTGTTTTAGTTTGCTTTCTGTTGCTGTGACAATGCATCATGACCCAAAGCACCTTGCAGAGGAAAGGGTTTATTTGGTCCAGGAGAAGCCAAGGCAGGAATTAAAGGCAGGAACCTAGAGGCTGGAGATGAGACAGAAACCACAACAGAAAAATGCTTTTTGAATTGTTCTTTATGGCTTGCCCAGTCTGCCTGCTTTCTTATTCACCCAAGGACCACCTGACCCAGAGTGGCACGGGCCACAATGGTCTAGGCCCATCCACACCAATTATCAGGAAAAAATCAGGAAAAAAACCCCACAGGCTTACCTACAAACTAATCTGATGGAGCCATTTTTCTCAAATGAGAAAATGACCCTATGTTCGTTCTAGTTGACAAAATCAAACCAATACACACATATAAACCTAAACAGCACACTCCCAATATCTCTTGTGTATTATCCAATCACAGTGGTTCTCAACCTCCCTAATGCTGTGACCCTTTAACACAGTCCCTCATGTTGTAGTAACCCACAGATGTAACATTATTTTTGTTGCTACTTCATGTCTGTAACTTTTCTACTGTTGTGAATCATAATGTAAATATCTGCTGTGTGACTCCAGTGAAAGTCTCGTTCAATCACTAAAGGGGTTCTGAATCACAGTTTGAGAACCAGTGTTTTAAAACATATTTGCCTTCCCTTGCTCAAATGAATCCTTGTTTGTTAGGTTTATTGTCCTGTTAGTTTGAGTCTTTCTTGAGATTATTCTTGGTCCATAATATAAATCTGTACTGAATTTGTTAAGTAGAGGTTTATCTTCATAAATAATCCATTTTAATGTTAATTTACTGAGTCCATATGCATGTAGAGACCCTTATCAGGCACTGTGAAATGATTTACTATAAGGTCACTGGGTGAGTTAAGTTGAAGCAACTTTTTGCTACAATGACTTGGTAAATATTGTACTTGTTCCTGAATCATAGCAAACATTGATAGAGCACATAGGAAGCCAGTAATTAAACATGAGGTCTAATTTTATATATTCCTAATTCTGCTGCAGCTTACATTAATACTCAAGGCAGACTGTCTCTACTAGAACATTCTGCTACCCTGGGAGGAGATTGCCTTCATTAGTGTCTCATAAATGGCTCCAGGAGGTGATGGGGATGTCGTTCTTTATGTTATGAATATGTGTTGCTCTGATTGGTTGATAAATAAAGCTGTTTGGCCAATGGTGAGGAAGAGTAAGTTTAGGCGGGGCATTCTAACTAGAGAGACAGGAAGAAGGCAGAGAGAGCTGCCAGCCAGTCGCCCAAGGAACAACATGTAATGGGACCCAGGTAGAGCCACAGAAAACATAGCAAAACATGGACTAATAGAAATGGGTTAATTTAAGACATAAGAGCTAGCTAGCAGGAAGTCTGCCATGGCCATAGTTTAAAATTAATATAAGCCTCTGTGTGTTTACTTGGGTCTGAGCAGCTGTGGGCCAAGCAGGGCACAGAAAAACTTTCAGCTACAAAGAGGTGCATGTATCTGTACCATGCTGAGTGGTTTTAATATCTTAGTAACTTGGAAACCATGCCACTTAAACTCAGCATAACTTTTTCAATGAATGAATAACACTTCTTCACAAAAGATTTACTTAAAAAAAAGGAATTTTTTGAAACGTATTCTACAAAGAAACTTAAGGCAAATATGAGAAAATGAAAAATATTCAGAATACAAATGAAACAGGTGTTTTCTCATAGTGTATGTTTTATTACTCTTTCAGGAACAAGGCTTATCACAGATATTTCTAACAGCTGCCTGGAATGATTTTGTAGATAAGCTGCTGATAGAGAGCTCTGACTTCTTTTTTAAAAATTTCTCTTATTTTTGAGATTATAATATAATTACAACATTTTTCCTTACTTTAAACCATCCAGTGGTGGAAGGAGTGTAAGAGCCAGAGGGGATGGAGGACACCAGGAGAATAAGGCCCTCTGTATCAACTAAGCAAGGTGCGTATGAACTCACTGAGACTAAAGCAGCAAGCACAGGGCTTACATGGGTGTGTACCAGGTCCTATGCATAGATATTATAGCTTTTAGCTTAGTATTTTTATAGGCCTTCTGAGTGTGAGAATGAGTGCATCTATAATTCTTAATCCTCTTAGGACTCTTCCTGATGGACTGCTGTGTCCAACTTTGGTATCGTAGTTTGCGCTTTACCTTATTATATTTAATTTTCATGTTTTGTTGTTATCTCTTAGAAGCCTGTTCTTTTCTAATGAGAGACAGAAAGAGGGTGAATCTGGAGGGAACGGGAGGTGGAACATAACTGGAAGGACTAGAGGTAGGAAAAACTACAGTCAGGATATATTGTATGAGAAAAGAATCTATTTTCAATAAAAGGGAAAAATGCAATTTATAACTACAAATTAGAAGACAAAATTGGATCAGTTGCTTTTCTAGGGGATTGAGAGGTATCACAATGGTTTTTGATGGTTACAAATTCCAGTCTGATTTAATGTTATATGAGTATGTTTCCAGAGCACAATATTACATCAACTATGTTTATATAAAATAAGAAAAATAAGATTTTCATGACAGTTCTGTGCACTGCAAGGTGGTACTGGTTATAACTACCTATGATGTCAGTGGAGGATAGGGTCATTTACATTTCTGAAGAAAATAGAGCCTTAGCAAGCATCTGTCATTCTTTCAAATTTTGCAGTCTCAGTGGGCAGTGCATGAAGGGTCTTATTCTCATGGATTTGTTTTCTGTCATGTCTCACACAGTACCTAGTTATTAATTCTTTGTGCTCCTGGTTTCTTCCAAAGTCTTAGTAACGTGCAAATTAATATTTTATTATCTCACAAATGCTTGTTCTGTGATGAAATTTACAATGCTCCTGTAGTTGGCTTTGAACATGCTTGGCTCTGTTGTGGTAATTGCTGCCCATGATTGATGGTACTGGAGATAAGGGCAAGAGGAAAGGTAAAAGAGAATATGCAATTCAGTTTCTGCATTACTGTACTTCATTATTCAGGTTTCGTGAGGGCTTCAAGAAGTCCTTTGTACAATCAACCATTACTATGGATTAAGTGATTGCTGATCAAGTGAAGCACAAGGTATCAGATGCAAAATTAGACTTGAGTGACGATTTACAAAGCTTACAATTTTAAATGTTAGATGTGGAAGCAAGACATCTACAAGAAACAGTCCTGTTTTTTTATTGTCATTTGTAATGAATAATATTCATGAATAAAATACTTTGGGGGATGCTAAGAGGTTAACAAAGTGGAGTAAGACAGAGCTAGTACCACAAAGATGTTTGCTCTCTGGCAGGATATGCATACATATAAAAATGTGGCTGAAAATAAATAGAGCTGAATGGAATAGGTGCACAAGCAACAGATGGACTTTGTTAAGTATTTGCAATATTCTACCCCTCATGTGTTTTAATGCAGCCTTCTGGCAAAGTGGACATGATTATCCCCAATCTGTATACAGAAAAAGGCAGGAGCTTGCTCAAGGTAATAGAACTCGTAAGTAGCAGAGACAAGATATGACATCTCAGGTAGGCTTGATTTCCACAGTCTGCATATGAGTTTACAGTACAACATGGTGTAGAAAGCAGCTTGTGCTTATGGCTACTGTGATGCTGGAGACTTGAGAATAGAGGCTGCTTATCCAATGGGGTTAGGTGTTAGTGATAAGATATGACTGCTCTCCCACTGAGGATATCTGTACTCAGAAAATACAACCACTCCCATCTTTTTCCTCTCTTAAAAGAAACACACATTCTCATATCACAGTGAGGTTAGGGAGCCCAGGCCTCCTGTCTCCACTGCCTGTCTTTTATTTCCCCCAAAGACCAAAGATCTCTGCAAACTATCACCAATACTATTTAAGTCCCTTAGGACTTATTTCTCCTGAACCTTATTATTTACTCAGTTCCTTAGATCCTTTAATCCAAGCTTTACCTCCAGAGCACACACATCTCTACTGTCAGCAGAAATATTTATTCCTCTTTATAAATTATTAATTTAACTTTATGGCTCAGAACTAAGTATCTCATGAATTTTGTTATCATGAATTAGTAATAATTCTGTACGTTTGTACAATGCTTTATAATGCTCTTCCACATAAATTATCTTATTTAATTTTTATAACCATCTAATGTGTTAAGGAACTTTGATATTAATACCCCAAATTTAGCCATGAGGAATTGTAGACTTAGGAAAGTTTAAGTGATTCTTTTGAGTTCATGTGGCTGAAAATTGTTGGTCTAGACTTGGAATTTATCTAGATTATATTTCCCTATTTCCCACCATTAGATGCTGCTCATATTTGAATAACTGGGGAAAAGTGAGCGTCTATCAATGCAAAGATGACAATCACATATGGAAAGAAAATGAATGCACCAGTGCATAGCAACAAAATGAGATATGGGCCATGAATACCATTCTAGCATCTTTGATTATCTGTTGTTATGAGAAATACATTAGAACTACTCTGTGATAAAATAACAGACATGGAATAGATCAGTTTAGGAGGACTTAAGGAGAGTGAACTTATAGACTCTGAGGGAGGGCTCTCCTAAGAATAGGAGGATAGAAGAGTTAAGTCTTTATGAATGGAGAGGCTGAATGAACAAAGATGAGGATGAGAAGGAAGAAGAGAGTGAGAGAGAAAAGGAGAAAGATATTTGGGAAGAGGGGAATGCTGGATTACAAAACATATAAGAGGAACTAGTCAGAAGTTATACTGCCTAAACAGAATGATGAAAGGGATATGATATTGGAGGTGAGAGAACATGTGGGATGGTTTATGCTTTTGAAATAGGGACACTGTGCTTAGTTGGGGTGTTTGGGGATTGTCATGCACTTTTTAATGATGCAACAGCTGGTACAGAGGAAGGAGATCCTCTCAGGATGTACTGTTCAATAGGTGGAGAAGAAATGAAGTTGACGGAGAAAGGGAAAAGGGACCATTTTAAATTAAAAGGAATGTTATGATACATTGAGAGTCTAGAATCAGAGAAAAAGGCACTGGGAAGATTTGTGGTTTCAGAGGAAACAGAACAAGCACTCAGGATACCAGAACTAGCAAGGGCTAAGTGAAGGGATTAACTTGCAGGACTTTTTTTTCTTTTCTTTCTTCATGTGATGCCATTTGACCCATAAGAGGTCTATCCAAAAGGGAAAAAAAGTGTGGTGACATTGAATGCCCTTTCAGTCAACTAAAGAAGATGCTTATATGTTCACAGAGACTGGAGCAGCAAGCACAGGGCCTACATGGTTCTATGCCAGATCCTTTGTTTATATATTATAGCTATTAGCTTTATATTTTTATGACACATCTTACTATGAGAATGAGTGAGTCTCAATCTTTTTCCTGCTCTTGGGACTCTTTTTCACCTCTTTTTTGCTTGCCCTCTCCAACTTCAATATGCAAGTTTTTGCGTCATCTAATTATATTTTATTTTATCATATTTGATTGTTAGCTCTTAGAAGCCTGTTGTTTTTTCTAATGAAAGACAGAAAGGAAGTGAATCCAGATAGGATGGGAGTTAGGGAGAAACTGGGAGGAGTAGAGGGAGGAGAAATTATACTCAGGATATAGTGTATGAGAAAACCTTTTTAGAAAAATTGTGATATGTTGATAGTCTAGACTCAGAGGATGAGGTACAGGGGAATTTAGATAACTTCGGGGGTTTTAGAGGGAAAAAAATGGACATGGAAAATACCAGCAGTAATACATGCTAACAAAAGGGATTAACTTACAGGAAGTTTTTCCTTATCTCTCTTTATGTGATGCCATATGATCCACAAGATGGCTATCCATGAGGCAAAGAAATTATGGTCACATTGGAGGTAATCGCGGAAGAGTTTGAATTCAGACACTTTGTCACCCTAAACATTTGTTGTCACAATTTTAAGGTAAACACAGAAGCTGGAACTAGAGGTCTGAACAAAGGGACATGGGAAATGTGGAATTATCTCATCAAGGTGCTAGATAAGATGCGCCAGAAAAAGATCTGGAAGCAGTGGTCAGAGCCGAAAGAAGGAGAGAGACAGGACAGGGACTTCAGATAGCATCAAGAAGTTGGGTCAATAAGTAGTTTTTAAGGAAAGAAAGTAGGCTCAACTGTCGGAGCCAGTCGATGAGTTGACCAGGTAGTTGGGTGGAGGCATACGAATTGTAAAGACAATGAAGAAGACACAGCAGAGTTGAGAGGACTGCCAGTTGATGTGGACAGTGCCTGAGTTTATTTCATAGCCAAACTTGAAGGGCAGAAGTAGAACAATGCGCAACACAGTCATTCAACCATTATCTATCTGTCCTTGAGTCAAGAAACAGGCAGTTTCATTTTCTATCTCGATGGATCCCCAGCTGGTGTCAGCAGCCTGTGTATAGCTGGATAGTGCATTCCTTGCCATGGGCTAATCGGGACCTTCTCACAACCCTCAGGGAGACTCTACCGGCTAATCAGGAATTTCTCACAGGCCTGGAGCAAGCAAGCTTGAACTCCATTGAGTTAGAATAGACTTCAGATTCAAATGGGAAACTGAGTCACTTGTTGGCTCTCACACTCAACAAAACTGTAGAGCATCCATGGCATGGCACTGGATAGGATACTGTTGGGAAAGAGTTTGGGGGAAACAGTTTAAAAAAGCTGAGTGCCGCAGATCTACTACCATTCATAAGTCGTTAAGTGTATAGTATGTGATATTCTACAGGAGAACGTTTTGCTACCCTAAATATGTCATGGTAGAAAGTCAAAGACATGTAAAATAATCTGTAGGATTTATCCTCAAAATTGCTGATATCAATATTTCTTTTAGAAAAAGAATTACATTTTGGATGGAATCTTAAGAGTTCCCTTGCTGAGCTTGAACTTGAGTTCTTGGGCTTATTTGTTCCTCTTGCATCAGCCTCCCAAATACCTTGGACTATTGGCAATGACCATCATGACTGACAGAAAATTTACTACTTAGGGTGAAATTACATTTATGAAAGAAAAAAAAAATTTAGGCAAAGTGACATTTAGAAATTACGGAGAATACAAATATTTCAAAATATTGAAAATATCTACAATCATAGCAGGAGAAAAAAGCTGGCAGAGAAAACACTTTTAGTAGCCTAAATAGGCTATGTGCTTTCAAACACATGATGCTGAGGAAAAATTTTAGAATACTACATTGGGTCAAATTTTTGCCAGCTCATCATTCCTGTTCTGTGCTCTTATTTTCTTTATTGCTGGGGGATATTTGCATAAAATAGAATACTTTTTAAAATTTCATTTAATTTTTCCTTTACCTGAAATCATAATCATATTTCCATAGGAATAATTTATGATTTCCTGAACAAAAGGATTACAGCTTTGGAAGGATAATTAGATGCTAGGAAATGAGGCTCCACATGAAGGTCTTGTTTGTAATATCAAAGTGTTTGTGATAAACACAATGAGCAGTGATGAAAATCTTCCCCGAGTGTAACACTTTATGGGGAAGATAGTGACAGTCTAGAGGTCTTTCTGTCATCTAAACCTTTCTTTATGATATAGATTTATACAGAAAGGGGTAGATTAGTTCTCTCATAGAGAGCACATGTGACAGATAGTTCTTTTCTTGCTAAAATTGCTTCTTTATTTTTTTTTGTTATGGTTGTCTTCATTGTTGTGACAGAGACTTCATTTGAGTACAAGAACAGAATTCCAAATGCCAGTGAGTGACATGTGTCTGCATGATACATTTGTGATGATTAAAAAAAAAAAAACTACACAGTGTTCCAGTCAAATCTACTAACTGTTAAGAATCAAGAATTCCATTAAAATTCTGAGAAAAAAAAAAACCCAAAAGGCTGAAAGGACTGTGCTGTGGGTAAAAGTGCTCGCCCTTCAAGTCTGATGGCCTGAGTTTCGATCCTCAGCGCTGAACGGAAAGAAGTAAACAAGCCAGACCCAGCAGTACACACCTGCAATTCCAGCATTCCTGCTGTGAAGTCACAAGTGGATGGAGACTAAGGAATCGCTTGCAAGCTCTCAGACCAGCTAGACTGGAGTGTGCAGCCGGGCAGTGCCAAGACAAAAGATCCTGCATCAATAAACTGACATCTACATGTCTTCTCACCTCCACAGGCATGCATGCACCTACAGGCACACACCACAGGCACACAGACATACAGACACACAGACACACATACACACATGTGTAAAACAAATGATTTCAGAGAAAACTATTGTCCTATTTACTGGGGAATAAAATCCTCACCTTTTCAAGGAGATGGTAGGTCCAGACTTCTATAGATAGACTTGTTTATGATCCCAAGGCTTAGCATAATGGCTGCCTCACTGAAGGTTGAGTGTATGTTTTTGTTGAAGGAATAACTGAAAATGATCCATCTGAGCCTTATGAGAGGAGTTTAGCTGTGTTCAGAGTGGTATGGCCACAGACTGAGCCTTATTAGGTCAGTTCCTGAGAGGAGCCATTTTTATGCATTTGTGTCTTTAGGAAAGTCCTTCGCTTTGCCATATTTTCTCAGGCAAGGAAGGAATCATATCAACTACTATCTCCTTCAGGCTATGGCATCATAGATATTTTCTACTATAACTGTGGCTCTTCTACACTGCCTGCTCATATTCTTGAAGGAGTATGCCTCTAAACCCTCCTTCCAGAGAGCATCAGTCAACCTTGATCCAACTTCTTCTGATTTATGAAAATGTTGTTCCCCACAGTAATCCTACTTGTTTGCTAATTCTGACAAGTTGTGGAAGCTGGTGTTTTTTAAATTTTTTATTATGTATATAAATACATATATATCCATTGGATGAGCCCTTATGAGATTCTGCCACCAACTTAGTGAATCAGTTAGGTAAAGAACCATGCTTAATAAAGACAGAACCATCTTATTCACTTCCTTTACTGAAACTTATGTGACAAAATCCTTGCTTGTCCTGTTAATTGCATTTCTCTCATGGAGAGAGCCAACACATTGTGAAAATACTACCATGCATTAAAAGGCCCTGATAGTCTGATCGAGTCACCTGAGAAAGACTAGGATCCTTTTAGCTAATACTTCTGGAATAATCAACTCATTGGTATGCCCTTTGAGAGCTCACAGAATTAAAAAAACTATTTATTTTCAGGACAAGTTTCCTTTCTTTTCACAGGTTTGTGCCTCACAAAGCACTAAAGTTGAAGTCAGAATCTCAACTGTCCCTCGTCACCTTTCTCATAGGATCTGTGGGACACTGAGGATGTCAGCTTACATCATCAAACTTCAGTGTCTCTGTTTCTCAAAGGTGGCTTTCTTCTTCATATGTTTATTATATATGTCATGACCAAATCCATTCATAGGAGTCAAAAATGCATGGATGACAAAAAATATACTGGTTCAAATTGTCACTGACATTGGTTATTGCTAGTTAGGGGGAGCCACTGTGGTGACAAAGAGGGAAACATTCCTCTACCTCTTTGGAATACTCTTTCTAAGTTTAGGTGATGGGAAGACAGTCAGGAGAGATGAGGGGAACTGGGCAGCACCAGATGAAGAGGTAGAGAGAATGGGGTTGAAAGATCATGCCAGGCTGTAAGTAGCAAAGGAAGGAGGAGAAATGCTGTCATGAACACTCCTGCCTTGACTTTTTACTAACCTATCAGCTGGAGCTGCAGCTTGAATATAGTTTGTCTTCACTTAAACTCATGGAGTTTAAACCTCATGGTGAGGTATTACAATAGTGGGTACAATTTGACTTTATATAACAAGGTGGGGCCTTTGGGTGAGGACTAGAGTTGAGCAGGATCACCTGAATATAGCCTAAGCGGCTTTACAGGAAGAGACAGGAAACACACTGCACTCCTTGTCTCCCAATATGATGAGGTGTGCTACTCTGGACTCTGCCAGCCAGACAGATGTTACCATAGTAGTTCTACAAGGCTCTTCAGCCTTGAGAACCATGACCAAATAAACCTTATTCCTTTAGAAGGCAGCCAATCAGCAGGATTATGCCAATAACAACATTTTTTTCTAATGTAGTTGGCAGTTTACTGACCACTAGATAATTATTTTTTACATTTTTTTTTATAACAATGCACGTATTTAGCACTTCCTGTGTTCTGCGGAACTGTTGATGCACAGCTACCCAGGTCAAATGCTTTTGCTTTTGACACTTGCACAATTTGTGAAAAGGCATCACTGGCAGTGGACATAGGATAGGGTAGAAGAGACATCCCAGTCCCAGATTTAAAATGACAATGTGGTGAGTGGGGGCAAAGCCTCAGTCATCAAAGTACCCACCACACGAGCAAGGATGAAGTCACCCGAGAAAGACTAGGATCCTTTTAGCTCATTCTTCTGGAATAATCAACTCATAGGTACGCCCTTCGAGAGCTCAGAAGAATTAGAAATTATTTATTTTCAGGACAAGTTTCCAGTTCCTTTCCTTTCACAGGTTTGTGCCTCAAAAAGATTTCCAGCACTTATGTGAAAATCCAGAGATGGCAGTATGCATAGATAATTCCTATGCTGGCTCATATGTGGAGACGGGAGGGTCACTGGAGGAAGTGGCCTTTCAGCCTAGCCTAATCAGTGATCAACAAGTTCAGGGAGAGACCCTGTCTCAAAAAATAAGATGGAGACTTATTGAGCGAGATGCCCAATGTTGACTACACACACACACACACACACACACACACACACACACACACACACACACAGATACACACACATACACACAAACACCCTACACAGATACACAGACACACACACACAGACCATCCCATACACACATACATACATACACAAACACACATACATACATACCACAAGGGGTATTCATGCTGGAGGTTAAATTGTATAGTCTCTCTGAATTCTCTATTGACAAAATAATAGCAATATACTGGAATTTTACCAAGTCTTATAAAGTCTAACTGGTGAGACAAATTGAAGAATTTTGCCACGCATAAAAGTATACCTTGTTAAATAGTGATATTACTTGCTAAGAACCCCTAATGAGAAGAAAGTTAAATAAATCAACTATGAGTCTAGAGGAATAGAGACATTAGCAGATGCAAAATTTGCTAATTGATAATTCCTAGAGTCATTAGCTTGTCTTATGCACATATGCATTGACACAACAAAAATAATCACCAAGCACTCCTCTTATCTAAAATATGCCTTTTCCTCTTATGTATGTCCTAAGCACAATCTGTCATCTACCAATCCCATCTGAGAGGATTGTCTGATGCATTTCATCAATCTTTTATAACGTGCATGCCTGCTGCTTTTATAATTGTGACTTTGAGAAAAACCGTGGGAAGGTGTAGTTGAAGATACTTTACCGTTTTTTCAGATTCTCAGACAGAATCCTCGGATTCTGGACTGGAACGGCCCACATTGTACTGGTGGCGAGTTTCCTTGAAGACAAATATCAGCTAACCACAGTATACAATCAGCCGCCCGCATTGGAGGGAACAAATCAGAAACCTGCGGCTCTGTAATCACAGATTGAAAGAAACGTGTAAGCGAGATGACAGGTACTAATTCTGGTTTGGAAAACACGAACAGAACTTTCGATGAAACTTAATTTTCTTTTCGGCTCTTCAGAAATGGGTAAATCATTTAAAATAAAAACAGATGTGTTATAGAACACTTGTTTCTCACAATATTTATTATTTTGGGGGGGATTTTTTTTTTCTTTTTCTTTTGTGAGGAGAGGTAACGATGAAGTACTCACATGAATGCTTTGGAACAGCACAAGATTCGTTTGTTCTCTGATGCCTGGCTGAGCTCTAGATGTGAAAATGATTTGTTGTAACTTAAGTAAGATTTTAGTATATGAAATTTTAGTTATAGAGTTATGGTATTTCATGAACTGCTGTCACATATTGCTATCCCTTCCAAATGAGGCTAGTGGCCACTCCAGGACACTTTCATACTTTCTACACTTTGTTTCCCACCTGAGCCAAATACAGTACTTTAGGTAAACATCAGCTACCATAAGATATGAAAGACATATTGCATATAAACAGGTTGAAATAGCATGTAATTCAATATTTTCCTATCACTTACACAACTTACATTAATAATTTTACCAGAGGTTTCATTGTAAAATTCACTTATTTTAGAATAATTCTCAGTTTTTAAAAGTCTTGTGCCTGGTAAACTACGCATGTTCCTGTGAATTAAAAAATGTGGCTATAGTAAGACATAAAAAGGGAAAAAGTGAAAGCATTTTGGAGGAAAATAGACCTAGCCTGTGTGCATCAGAAAGTCCTCTTTGTATTGGCAAGTTCCTTCTCCCATGTGGTAGGTACTAGCTTGACTTTTTACATATCCAAGTTGGCAAATTCAGTTGACAAAAAAACAACGAAGGGGAAAGGCACTGAGGAAGAAATCCGCAAGCTACTACTGAATTTTAACTAAGACTCATGCTTGTACATAGCACATATAAGCTGACTTATGTTCCTTGCAAAATGTGCTAGGGCAGAGGAGCCAAGAGGACAAGACTCCCTTCTTAACTATGGAGAAACTTCCTAAAGTGGCTGCTGAGAGTGTAGGGAACAATGCCAGCTTCACAAATAACGGAACTTACTTGGCATGAATTGCTACAGTGAACCTCAGTTTTTTGTTTGTGTGTTTGCATCAAGTCTAGGGAGGATGATTTCAAATAACAAGTCTCAGTGTTCCTCTTTCCTCAAAGAGTGCAGGGGACCACCTGATGTCACTAGCATGGGTAGTCCAGTGGCCACCGGGCAACAGAAGTGAGCAGCTTGTAGCTTCTTCCAATATAGCACAAATTCTAATTGGTCTTGTTAATAAAAACTCAGAGTCAGATATCAAGGTAAAAGCTGAGAGATCAGAGCAGCAGAGCAGCCAGCCACTAGTTTTTACCTCAATGAAATCCTCAGCCAAAAGGGCTCTGAGTTCCTGTCTCCTCCCTCTTACATTCCTCTGCATATCACTTCCTGTCTCCACTTCCCTAGTGCTGGGATTAAAGGCATGAGATCCCAAGTGCTATGATCAAAGGTGTATGCCACCACTGCCTGGCTCTGTTTCTCTTTCAGACTGAATTAATCTTGTATAGCCCAGGGTGGCCTTGAACTCACAGACATCCATCTGCTTCTGTCTCCCAAGTGCTGAGATTGAAGATTAAAAGTGTGTGCCACCATTGCCTGACCTCTATGGCTAACTAGTGGCTGACTTTGCACTCTAATCATCAGGCAAGTTCTTCTAATGTATGTTAGAGTACACACAAAATACCACCACACTCCATAGCCTCTGCTACCACACTTGATTCTTCAGGCAATCATTTATGTTCAATAATTCAAGACATCACAGGCAGAAAGAAAGCCTAGAATACGTTCCAGATAGAGACATCATTGAGGCTCTTCATCCTTTGTATCGGCATACTTCAAAGTTTTTGGAGACAAAGCCTGGAATCATCTCCCCATCTATACTGGAGTATTTGATGGCTTGACCTCCAGCAATTCTTGTGTAGCTAATCCCAGCTGTTGTGAATTCATGACTGTGGTAGCCATGTCAATTCTGGAAGATATTTTTTCACAACACTCCTGCCCATCTTCCCGTTCTTGAATTCTTTCTGCATCCTTATAGAAGGACTTTAAAATGATCCTGTCCATTCTTAGTTTGTCATGGTTTTCTTTTTATGAACTTGGATCAACATTAAAGTGCTTTTTTAGTTTTTCAATGTCTTTTGAGATGATTAAATGATTTTTTCTTCATCAAAGGAGTGATTGGAATAAAAGACTGATTACTCAGTGTTCATTCAACATTGTGTTTCCAACAGAGTTATTACGTGAGCATGATTATCATGTATTTACTGAAGTAGTTTTGCTAGCAATTTATTTAGAATTGCTTGAATCTATGTTCATGGAAAAAAATGGCTTATATGTACTTTTATTCTGTTCTGTTGCTGTTTCATTTTGAATCAGGATTATGATGGTCCTATAAGGAGCTGGATACTGATCAGCTTTAACTGTTCTTGGGAGAGTGGCAACTCAGCTAACATTTCTTCCTCACATCTGGTAGAATAATGCTGATGAAAACTACTAAGTCTGGAGTTCTGTTTGTGGAATGCTGCTTTGCTAAACCCAGTGGTTCTCAACCTTCCTAACGCTGTGCTGTGAGCCTTTAATACAGTTCCTCATGGTGTGGTGACCCCCCAACCATACAATTAATTTCATTGTCACTTCAGAACTGTAATGTTTGCTACCATTATGAATCATAATGTGAATACTTTTGGAAACAGAGGTTTAACAAAGGGGTCTTGACATGCAGATTGAGAACCATTGGCTTAACTTCTTTGTTACAGAGGGAAAAATTAGGCCAGGGAAATGATTGAAAAAGTTATATGCCTAGTAAGTGACCGTCTTCATCTCTTTCTTCACCTCTCTGTAAATTTCAAGTTATTGTCTTCAATACTTAAAATATTATATAAGGGTTTACATCTTTTAAGCTTTATAAATTGTATTTTCTAAGAACTCTTTTATTTCCTCCAACATTTTACTCATCATTGGAATTATTGCACTCTCTGGTTTTATTTTGAAGTTTTTGAAATCCATTTTTTTGCTGATGTTTCTTGTTTTAATTTCATATTGGTTATTTGGACCTACACATTTTCTTTGCCATAATTTTATATCACTAGACATTTATTAAATTTGCTTATATTTTAAAAACTCACCTTTGAATTTGTTGATAATTCTTTATAGAAGCATTCCAGATGAAGTGGCCAGAACTCAGAGTGAGAGGCTTCATGTTTGATGAGAGAGGCTGTGTACTAGGCATGCAGCATAGAAGAAGTCACCAAACCGAGAAATATCTCCCTCAGTGAGTATGGCAAGAATAACTCAGAAAGGGAAACATTACAGACTCATCTCTGAACTCCTCCCAAAACTTAGTCATTCTAATTAAACATTAGAATGGAGAAGTCATCACGACGATGATTAGGTTAAAAAGTTCCTTCTGTCCCTGGAGAGAACAAGCCTTGATTTAGACTTCCAGTGATATTATCAAAAATTTCATAATCATAGCTTTGGGCACTCTCATTTACTTTTTGATTTAAAAACTATTTATTTAATTTATTTAAAATGATTAATTAATTAATCATTTGATTAAAACCAAAATCATTTTTTTTTTGGTAAAATCATTTTTTTTCATGCACTTACGCTTATACTTTCAATTTTGTTTTCTGAGGTAGGCAAATCATGCCACAAAGAAGACTTTAGAGAGAGGAATGATGCTCAGTGATAGAGATCCCTATATAATGTGTTCTAGATCCCAAGTTAAATGCTCTCATACCAGCCAATTAGATGAGTCAATGTTTTCCTTTCACACATTCTCCATCAGACATCTTCTCAGAGCCTACAGAGGGTTATATCATACAGGTGTGTCTGTAATGAGTCTGATAATAATTTCTAATTAGTACAACTTCAACTTTACATGTCTCAAAGACACATTATGGGTATTTGGCAATTACTGTTTATAAATCACTTGAAGGACTTTTAGGTAAAGAAATGTTATATAAAAAATAACGTGAGAGTGAAAATAATAATACACTCCTTTGTGGGCTGCCTCAATTGGATCTTGAAGTTGGAGGAAACATATACAAGATTTGGATGTATAAAGAAGAAAATATTGCCATCTTTCCCTTTAAGTCAAAATAGAAATGATCTGTGAAATAAAGAACATAGACGTGACCCACGGCTGTGGTTTTGAATACATTTATAATAGAATACATTATCTATTCTTTAGATTATGTCAGATAAAATTTGCTACTTTTTTATAGTTCTTAGATAAAGGACTAAAGAATATAATAATATTCTCGGGTTAATATGTGGAAGCTAATTTGTGGTTATTTTCAACACAATTACTCAATATTGTTTAAGGGCAAATTATGGTTTTTGAACTAATTCAAGTCTTGTCAGTAGTACAAAGAATATATTTGAAATATTTCTGGAAATAGTTCTTTAAAGTGCAAATAAATAAAAAAGCTCCAAAGAACCTTCAAATTCTAAAAGCAGTGACTTCCCCTCCTCTGATTGTCTTTCATTTTCTTTCAATTTTAAAGACAGAGAGCACAGGTCTCTGGTAACACCTGTCCCCTTTGACTCTGCAGGAGAAGACAGATGAATGGGGTGCAAATTTTGTTTTGTGAATGGCCCTAAATCCCACCAATTTCCTTGTTGATCATTTGAATCCTAAAATTTTGAAGATGCATCCAGCTTCAAAGGACAATGAAAAACCGAGTTCACTTCGTAATTATGAAAAGTAAGCCAAGGTCTAGGGCTTTTATTACATTAGATAAGATCTTCAGCATTTAGAATATATGTAAAAATTACATTAGATATCTACTTTTATTCCCACTTTTCCCAAGTTATTTATTTCCTGTGTTATCAAACCCATTCTGAGAAATTCTTTGATTTTCTTTTGTGGTTTATTTGATATGTATGCTTCTGCAAGAATTCAAACACTAGAAAAAGATTTACATTCTTTTTAGTTGTGTGTATGTCTGTGTATCCATGTGAATATATGTGCACCTGAATGCAGGTGTCCATAGAGGTCAGAAGAGTACACTCTGTGGAGATGGAGTTGCAGGTGGTTGTGAGTCACCACACTTAGGGGCTAATAACTGAGACTTAATTTCCTCTGCAAGGACAGTACATGTTCTTAACTGCCCAGCCATTTGGCTGGCCCCAACAATACATGCCCCTGAGAGTACTGTCTGGTTATCTCCCTTTTATATATCCCCAGCCTGATATACCCACTTCCCATATAGTAAATAATTAAATGTTATAACAAACTGATTAAATAATCAAAAACTCTATTAGCCCCTTCCTACAAAATGATATTATTATAGGGAAAACATTTTTTAGTTTTCTTTTTTAAATTTATTCTTCTCTCCCATATTACAACCTGACCACAGTTTTCCCTCCCTCCTCTCCTCCCCATCTCTCCCCCGCTCCACCTTTCCCCAGATCCATTCCTCCTCTGTTCCCCATCAGAAAAGGGAAGACATCCCAGTGATATCAACCAGACATGGCATATCATGTTGCAATAAGACTAGGCACTTCCCCTCATATTAAGGTTGGACTAGGCATCTTAGTAGGAGAAGAAAGGCCATAGACAGCCCCTGCTCCCACTGTTAGGTGTCCCACAAGAACAGCAAGCTACACAATCATAATACACATGCAGAGGATTTAGGTCAGACCCATAGAGGCTCCATGATTGTCAATTCAGTCTCTGTTAACCCCTGTGAGCCCAGATTAGTTGATTCTGTGGTTTTTATTGTTGATGTCCTTGACCCCTTGGGCTCCTACAATCCTTCCTCATCCTCTTCTGGAGGTTCCTGGAGCTCTGCCAAATGTTGGGTTGTGGGTTGTGCTAGGCTCCCATCTACAAGTATAGTAGAGAATCATTAGGAATCATTTCATTGACTTTCTTATTTTTTTAATTTTAATTAATTTTTTTATTTACTGTTTGTACTTGGTTCTATACTATGTCTCTGGGTCATCCAGCCTCTAGTTCTTGGCTCTCCAGGCAGGGTCAGGTCTGGGGCTCACTCTTGTGACATGGGTCTCAAGTTGGACAAACCACTGGTTGGCAACTCCCACAAGTACTGTGCAGCCTTTACCACAGCACATCTTGCAGGCAGGACAAATTGTAGGTCAAAGGTTTTGTAGCTGGGTTGGTTTCCCAATGCCTCTACTGAAAGCCTTGCCTGGTTACAGAAGATGGCTAGTCAAGCTCTGTATCCCCCATTTCTAGGAGTTTTAACTATGGTCATCTTCTAAAAATTCCTGGAAGTTTCCAGTGAACTAGGTTTCAACCTCACTTCCAAATGCATCCCCCCAGTTCCAGTAGTCTCTCCATTACTGTCTCTTTCCATCCCCTACCCATTTCCCCCTGTTCCCATCTCCACCCACACCCAATCCACCCTCAAAATCTATTCTATTTTGATGCCTATAACAGTACAAGAAGCTTACAGAACACCAAATAGATTGGTCCAGAAAAGAAAGCACCTCCACCACGTAATAATCAAAACAGTAAAAATACAGAACAAAAAAAGGATATTAAAAGCTGCAAGGGAAAAAAGGCCAAGTAACCTATAAAGGCAGACCCATTAGAATTACACCCCACTTCATAACAGAGACTCTAAAAGCCAGAAGGGCCTGGACAGATGTTTTGCAGACTCCAGGAGATCATAGATGCCAGCTCAGACTACTATGCCCAGCAAAAACTTTCAGTTATCATAAATGGAGAAAACAAGATATTTCAGGACAAAGTCAATTTTTGAATCATATATATGTACAAATCCAGGCCTATAGAGGATACTAGAGGGAAAACTCTAACTACACCCATAAAAACACAGAAAATAATCTTACACCAGCAAAACCAAAAGAAGGGAAACGTCTCCATCTAAACATGCACTATCACTACCACTACCACCAACATAATAACAGGAATTAATAATCAATGTTCATTGATACCTCTCAATAACATTGGACTCAATTCCCCAATAATAAGACACAGACTAACTGGATGGATGCAAAAACAGGATTCATCCTTCTGCTGCATACAAGAAACACACCTCAACATCAAAGATAGGTATTACCTCAGAGTAAAGGGTTGGAAAAAGATTTTCTAAGCAAATGGACCCAAGAAGGAAGGTGGTATAGCTATTCTAATATCTAACAAAACAGATTTCCAACTAAAATTAATCAAAAGAGATGTGGAAGGATACCTCATACTCATCAAAGGAAAAATCCACCAAGATTTTAACTCAATTCTTAACATCTATGCCCCCAAACACAAGGGTGCCCACATTTGTAAAATAAAAATTACTAAAGCTCAAATCATACACCAAACCTCAGCATTAATAGTGGGAGACTTCAAAGCCTCATTCTCACCAATGGACAGATAATCCAGACAAAAACTAAATAGAGAAATACTGGAACTAATAGACACTATGAACCAAGTGGACCTAAAAGCAATCCCACTAAAATTAGGACCAAGAGGAGGCTGTCCACTCTTTTTGTATCTATTCAATATAGTACTTGTAGTTCTAGATAGAGCAATAAGACAATTAAAAGAGATCAAGTGGATACAAGTTAGAAAGGAAGAATTCAAAGTATCACTATTTGCAGATGGCATGATTGTGTGCAGTATGCATAAGGGACCCAAAAATTTCTACAAGGGAACTCCTACAGCTGATAAACACCTTCAGTGAAGTAGCTGGATACAAGAGTAACAACAAGAACAACAACAAAAAATAAGTGACTCTCCTATGTACAAAGGATGAAGGGAAATCAGGGAAACAACACCCTTCACAATAGCCATAAATAATGTAAAATGTCTTGGGGCAACACTAACCAAGCAAGCAAAAGTCCTTTGAAGAAAGAAATTGATGCAGGTACAGGCTTCGCTTGATTGAAGCCAGTGTTATCTCATACCATCTGCGAAGTGCCAACTCTGTTTTTTGGATCTGTGTTCAAGGATGTCAAGTTAGCAGCTTTAAGTGGTCTGGTGGGGGTGGGATAGAAAGAAATAAGCTACATACCAGAGCTTTCTCCTTGGATGTCCTCCGTTGCTTGTTGTTCAATGTATACCAATGCACCAGGTATTGAAGTGGGAAAAGTTTATCAATTGGCTTGATAGTAGATGAGTGCAGAAACTGTTTATATAATCAGTTTTCTTCTGTATGATATCAGAGTAGAAAACAAAATCATGTTGTCAAAATTGAAAACCTTGAAGTCATGAATTTATTTATGATCATTAAAGCATTCTAACATAGATGGTATACCATCCCCCAGATCCTAAAAAATATGTGCCTCAATTCCAGGGTAACACAATAAAAGAAAATTTCTGCTAGTAGAAATGAATGCCATTGGACAACGATACCCTAGAGTCTGTCTATATCAACTAAATGATTAATGTTGAGTTCTCAAATTCAAGGCACACATAATTGGAAAAACCACTAAGTAATTCAAGATATGCTTGAATTGGGGTTGAACTATACATAGGTTTAAAGATACTGATTGCACTGAGAGAGCTTTGGAATAATTTTAATAAAATAAATAAAATAAAAAATATCTACAGTGTGAAACTTAAAACCATTATTTTAATTTAGTGGCTCCAGGTTACTTTATTCAATAAAATAGGACAGGCTACTTAAAAATATTTCAGTGATACTTTTCAATATACAATTTGCTTTAAATTGTGCTTTTCACTAAGCAGGTCAATGTGAGACTTTCTACTGTACTAGTAAGTTGTTTTTTTTTTTTAATTTTAAAACCAAAACCAAAACAAATCAAACAACAAGAACAACCCCTGCCCCACACCCCTCCCCTCCACACACAAGGGCTGATGACATCAAGCTTCTGAATGCAGGAACTCCAGACACACTGGAAACTCTAGAATGATGTCATTTCCAAGAGAAAGGTGAATTCTTCTCAGCTAGACCCTTGGTTCTCAACCTTCCTCATGCTGCGACCCTTTAATGCAGTTCCCCTTGTGTGGTGACCCCCAACCATAAAATTATTTTAGTTGCTACTTCATAATTATCATTTCCTTTTGTTACAACTTTTAATCTAAATAGTTGTGCTTTCTCATGGTCTTAGGTGACACCTTTGAAAGATTTGTTCAATCCCCAAAGGGGTTACGACCCACTGGTTGAGAACCCTGGAGCTGGGCAGTTATTTCAACCAGAAATTTTCATAGAGCTGTTGTTATCTGTGTAATCCGGTAACTGGGTGTCTCTTTTCATGCAAGTTCTTCTTTTTCCACTGTCTCCATGGGTGTTCATCTGGAGTGGCATTGCCATTTAGAATGAGCATTGATGATCCCAGCTTTCCAAACATCCTGGCAGGAGCATTCCCATCTGGGCTGTAATTAAATTTCAGTGAATTGCTCTAGTGAGAGACTGTTTAAGCAAACACAGAAATAACATTTAAGTCATTGCCTTCCAATGATGAAATTACCGCAAAACCATTAAGATACATAATCCTGGATTAACCTCTGACTTTAAGATTAGCTTGTTCTTTGTATCACAAATCAGTCTCTTACTTTATTTTTAAGTCCAGATGAATTAAAAATGATTTTAAATGGCATCCCCTGAGTTCATTGTAAAATTGTATTCTAATCCTGTAATAGTATTAATTAAACCATGGGGAATTCAGTTCTTAGGACCAAAAAATTAAATTATTGTGTTTTTTTAATCAACAAAAAGATTAATGAATAGAGAACTGTGAAACACGGGTATATCTAATATATATAATAGATATAAATATATTTAAATACAAGGGTTGATTGTAAAGAAAGTACTTTTTCAAATCAGAAATAGAGATGCCATTGATGAATGTCAATAAAATTTAGAGTATTTCATAAAGTGGCAACAAATAGATTTATTTGGCTTTGATAATCTTTCTGCTAGGGGTATTTTGTTATCATTGTTGATTTATAAAAGCAATATATTCTTGTTATAAAATATTTAAACATTATAGAATACATAATGTAGAAAATGAGACTCCCTTCTTGCACCTAATCCCTTCTTTAACCTATTACTTCCTCATTCCTAAGATAAACATTGCATGTATCATCAGATATTTATTTGTTTACATGTTTATTTTGTATTTATTTATTTTATACATGGCTTGTTAAGGAGTGCTGGATTGGAACCCTTGCTCTCATGATTATTCAGCAAGCATTCCTAACCACAGAGACATCTCTCCAGTCCCTCATTGGAATAGTTTTAAGGACTGTTGCTTATATTTTTATTCATTTATTTTTTTGGGGTGATGTTTCTATGTACAATATTTAATAACAATGGAAAGATATTTGTGACCAAACATATTTTTTAAAATAAATTTATTTATTTTACATCCTGCTCTGTTTCCCCTCCCTTCTCTCCTCCCAGTCTATTCCCTGACCCCCTCCGACTTCACCAACCTCCCAAACCACTCTTTCTCCATTTCTATTCAGCAAAGGGCAGGCCTCCCATGGATATCAACAAAACATGGCATATCAAGTTGCACTAAGACTAAGCACTTTTCATGTATTAATGCTGGGTCTGGATTATCTCACTCAGGATGATTTTTTTCTTGTTCCATCCACTTGCCTTCAAATTTCCTGATGTCATTGGTCTTAACAGCTGAGTAACATTCCATTGTACCACATTTTCTTTATCTATTCCTACATTGAGGGACATCTCGGTTGTTTCCAAGTTCTGGTTATTACAAATAAAGCTGCTGTGAACACAGTTGTCATTGTGGTATGATTGAGCACCCTTTGGGTATATATATATGCCCAAGAATGGTATTGCTGGGTCTTGTGATAGGTTGATTCCAAATTTTCTGAGAAATTGCCACACTGATTTCCAAAGCGGTTGTACAAGTTTGCACTCTCACCAGCAATGAAGAAGTGTTCCCCTTGCTCCACATCCTGTCCAGAATGAGCTGTTGCTTGTGGAATAAACTTATTTTTTATATGATACACAAAGCCCAAAACTTAGAAAGACCATTGTGAGTGGTTTTCTCTCTCTCTGTCTCTACCTGTCTCTCTTTCCCCTCTCACCTCTCTTTTCCTCTCTCCTTCTTCTCTGTCTTGTTACTGGAGTTTTCCTGCCTGGCCCACAGTCAGGACAAATCTCTCTCACCTGCCAGTCCCACAGCTGCTCAGACCCAACCAAGTAAACACAGAGACTTATATTGCTTATAAACTGTATGGCTGTGCCAGGCTTCTTGCTAACTGTTCTTATATCTTAAATTAATCCATTTCTATAAATTTATACCTTGCCATGTGGCTCGTGGCTTACCGGCATCTTCACATGCTACTTGTCATGGCGGTGGCTAGAAGTGTCTCCTCCCACCTTCCTGTTCTCTCAGTTCTCCTCTCTGTTAGTCCTGCCTATACTTCCTGCCTGGCCACTGGCCAGTGTTTTATTTATTGACCAATCAGAGCATTTGACATACAGACCATCCTACAGCACTGTCTCTCTCTCTCTTTGCTGTGTGTGTGTGTGCACATGTGTGTATATATGTGCATGTGTGTGTGTGTATGGTGTGTATAAGTTTGGGTCACTTTTAACTAGAAGATCAACAATGTTTTGTTGAGAAAGTCACATTTTAACAAGGACCTAACATAGATAGGAAGGCAAGCCTGTCAGGCAGAATCTGAATGAACATCGCCCTCAGCAGACCCTGCAGATAGCCTCCTCAATTGATATTTTTGCAAGATTTTTAATGTGGATGGCAGTCCAAATACCGCATTTCTTCATTGGGTGCTGTTTTGATAGCATGTAATAATTGGGCAAAAGAAAGGAGCTCTACTGTAGATGTAACCAACCGTCTTATTAAATAAGAAATACAGAACCAATGCAAAGAAGAAAGCCAAGAGATTAGAGCTAAGAGCCTTACCCGCCTGCTGCAGCTAGCCTCTTAAGCCAGGAGACTTCTCCGAAAGAGAGCTACTTCCTGTCTGTTTGTCTTTATATAGACTTTCTGTTCTGCCTTCTCATTGGTTGTAAAACCAACCACATGACTGTCTCGTCACTGTCTGTTGTACAGCCCTCCAGGTCTTCTATGGTATTGAGATTAAAGGCATGTGTCTCCAATGCTGGCTGTATCCTTGAACACACAGAGATCTACCTAGCTCTGCCTACCAAGTGCTCGGATTAAAGGCGTGCACCACCAACGCCCAGCTTTTGCTATGGCTCTAATAGCTCTGACCCCTGGGCAACTTTATTTATTAACATACAATTAAAATCACATTTCAGTACAAATAAAATGCACATCATATTTCACAAATTTTGATCACGTTCACTCACTGTCTCTTGTCATCCCTCCTCTTCTAGTCCTCTTCGTCTTCTCAAATTAGTTTCCTTTCAGATACCATCTCCACTTTCTCATTTCATCCAGATCCTATATATAAGAGAAAAGGAGTGACAGTTGTCTTTCTAAGTTTGGTTTTGTTAAGTTTTTTGTACCCTGATTATTATTATTTCTCTGCTGGTGAACCAGATCAAGCTGAATTAAAAAGACCAGGTTTATTGGGCCAAGCACTCTCAGTGACTTTCCATGCCCCAGAGGTGAGGCAGGGAAAGGAGGCAGGAGAAATCACATTGCTGGTCTAGAGGCAGGGACTTAAATACCATGTAGACATGGTCTTGAGCTTCAGGGGAGAAGTCTGGACTTTTGGTGATCTTTTTGAGGGGACAGGGTCTGGAGAGGAAGCGGTGGGGCCAAGCAGAGTTTCCAGCTGAACAGGCTTAAAAAGATAATCTTCACTTCTGTCCATTTTTATGCAAACAAGATGATTTCACTCTTCTATGTGGTTGAATAGAACTTCATTGTATGTTTTGAACGTATTTTCTTTATGTCTTAATGAGTATTTAGGCTCATTCAGCAACTTGACTATCATGAGTGTGACCATAAGACAGGCAGACAGTTATCTCTATTGCATTCTGACTTAGATTTCTTTGGGTATTTCTAATTTTTAAAGAAGCTGTACTTAATTTAATGAATGTTTTGGCCCCCCTTTTAAAATTTGAGATTATAACCTAATTACAATATTTCTCTTTTCCCCCTTTTCCTTTCAAGCCCTTCCCTATACTCCTCCCCATTCTCCATCAAATTATTAGCCTATTTTTGAAGTGATTGTAGTTGTATGGGTTTATTTCTGGGTCCTGTATTATATCCAATGATCTGTTTATCCTGTTTCATGCCATTGCCTTGGGAGTCTGTTAACTTAAGAACCCAGATTGTAACTTAAGATCCAGGATTGAGATGCCCAGTATTTTCTGTTTGCTAAAGATTGTTTCAGTTTTTCTGGGTCTTTGATGCTTCTATACGGGTTTCAAGATTAAAAAAAATAAAATCTGTGATGAGCATTGGAGTGAATCATACTTTTGATAATGCAGCCATTTTAACAATATTAATTTGCTGACCCATAAGTAAGGAAAGTTTTTCCATCTTCTGGTGTCTAGTACCTTCAATTTCTTACTTTAGCATGTTGTAATTTTTATTGTGTAGATTTTTTTCATCTCCTTGGACAAGTTATTTTTTAGTTGTTTTTTTTTTGAGAATGTTGTGAATGGTATTGTGTTTCTGATGTATTTGTTAATTATTAGTATATTAATATTGTATCTCGCTACTTAATAATCTCATGTTTATTAGGCTGAAGCATTTCCTACTGGGATTTTAAGAGGCCTTCTTGTGTGGGATCCTGTCTTTCATCCATTTCCTTTCCCGTATGTGCCATTGTGTTTCTTTATCTTGCCTTATTGTACTAGCTGTGAATTAACAGAAAAGAGAGAAAGAAAAAAAATGAATGAAAGAGAGAAAGAAAGAAAGGAGAGGAAGGAGAATGAGGGTATCAACAGATCTTTTAAATGCATTTTATTTCCTCTGTGTGTGTGTGTGTGTGTGTGTGTGTGTGTGTGTGTGTGTGTGTGTGTATGCACGCACAAGCCACAGAGTGTGTGCGGAGTTCAGAGCACAACTATTGAACTGTTGGGAGGGGGTTCTTAGATTCCACCAAGGGACTGGGAAATAGAACAATCTAACCTCAAAACCCACCCCCAGTGAGTTAACTTTTTCTGGCACATCTCTCCCTCTTAAAGGTTCCTGACCTTTCCAAACAGGGCCGCCAGTTTTGGGTAAGTGTCAAAATAAATAATGAGCCTGTGGTAACGCTTCTCCTCTGAACCTCGGGAACAGGAGTTAGTACGGTGAAGTAGGTGGCAATATGACAACCTTAATTTCTCCATGTGTGAAATTTAAAATGCCAAGGGTGAGCGTGTAAGATGGGAGCATTTCAGTAAGGTTTCTGGGTAATAAATTCCGTTCCACCATCTTTTTGAATAATTGTAGTGAATTTGGGAACAAAATATTGAAGGTAACTGTAATATTAAACTTTATTGTGTTGGTTGGTTTATGTCTGATATTGTTTACTTCTCCCTTTCTCTCCAGAAGTTATTTTCCTTATCAAGTTTGCTAAGGAATGATTTTATATAATAAATATAGTCATGTGACCTGGGCACTCTGGGAAGTCCTGTCAGTTGTGCATACACACCAACAAAAATCCTCACTGCAATCAAAAGGAGAACATTTACATTGCTCCCCAAAGTCCCCATATTCCTTAACAATTTAACTTTCTCTCTGAATATCTTGCCCTGGGCAATCACTAATTTGTTCTCTGTCACTGGAGATCAATTTTGCATTTTAGATTGAATCAGTATGTGCTGTGTTTTTCTCTTGCTACTTTTACTTAATATAATGTTTGCGGAATTCCTCCACAGTGTGTGTATAAGAATAATTCACTATTTTCTTGGTTACTGTTTTGCTGTTAGGACACACCAGTGCACACATACACACACCCGCAAAGGCGTGCACCTACACAGGCACACACACACACACACACACACACACACACACACACACACACACGCACACTGTTTTGTATATGTCCTCACCTGTTGATTGGCAATCATGTTTTCAGTTTGAGGAGATTTAAAAATGCTTTCATTAGCATTCATGAAACATTTTGGCCAAGACCACATCAATTTAATTCACTTGGAGGATTAAACTCAAAATTAAACAACCTGCTTAACATTTCAGGGTTATATTTCCACTATTAACACTGTAAATTCTAGAAACTTTTACCTCCAGTGCAGCAGGACAAATCTTTCATGTAGAGTTCATGACAAATCTTTGTGATAATTTCTTGACTGGATTAAATTTGAAATTTAAAAATCATTCAAGGAAAGTCAGTGGGAGCTCATCAGTATAAATCACAGAAATTAAAAAGGGAAATGCCAAATAAATGACATTCATAATATCTAGGCAGTGTGGAATCTCTAGCAAACCAGAGTTGCCAAAGCTGTCCTGCTGAGTGTTCAGCCATATATATGTCATGCTTTTTACAACTCTAACAGCACTATTTACCAAGGAAATTGAGGGGATACTGAATGTGTAGGGCCCAAAGGGAGGAGGTGACCCTCTTAACTGAGCAGAAAGAAATCTCAAGGCATATTAAATTATTAAATCAACTAATTAAAATAGTCTTTTTGTGTTATCCATTGTTAACCCTTTGCATAAAAGTCTTTAGAGAAAATGTAAAAATTCAAGGACAATAGGTTAAAGATGTCGAAAATTGCAGTGAATATTAACATAGAAATTGATAAGTACACCTCAGTTCAGATTTCAGTGTGTTATCAGCTTATGCTATATACCCTAATCCATTTACTCACTCATATAAGAAACAGCTCTGATAGTTTAGAATTGGGCAACAAGAAACCAAGACCCTTCTTCATGCCAAATGTATAGAAACTAACTGAGATTGCTTAAAAACAAAACAAAACAAAAAAACAAAAACAAAACAAAAAAATGAAATTAAAAGAAAAAACAGCATACAGGTTGCTCAGACAGCACAGAGTTCAATATTAGGATACATGACTCCTGAGGCTCCCTCTTCTGAAGTCTGAGATTACTAACATGAGAAATCCTCTTTTAAAAATCATCAGGGTTTTTAAAAAGTCTTCCTTCTTCTAGTCCCATGTTCTAGAGATTGCAGCTGTGAGAGTTCAAACTCCCCAGCAGGAAGGATTTTGTCAGTCTATTTTGTTCATTTCTTTACGCTCAGCATCTAGATTAGCGCTGAGTTCTAGTGGATGTCTGATGGATACTAAGGTTCTGTTTGTTTTGTTTCATGTGATAGTTGAACTCAAGGGTGAAGTGGCTTTGCTGTCTTTCAAGAAACTGCAGCAACCCAGTGTTAAATGTTCTCCATTCATCCTCATTGGCAAGCAAATAACATTGTCAAACAAGTAATGCACATTCCTGAATGTTCATTAGAAGAAAGGTGATTTGCATGTCCACTTCTCCAGTACTACTCCACAAAACAGTGTTCAATCCTGTGTGAAGTGTTCTAGGGTGGTACCCACACTACCATTTATTCAAGATTGACTATGTGCTCAGCCTTGGGCAGAGCTGTATATTCATTGCTATTCTTACCATGTAGACCTGAGAACTGGGGCTGCTTCTTTTCTGACATGTTTCTCCTGAACAAGAGGCAATAAATTCTCAGTTACTTGATTTCATTCTGAGAAAAGGCATTTCATGGCAGTGAGGGGTTTGGTAAATGTTCAGTGGGTAAATGAATGGATAGATGATAAGAAGAATTTATAGGGGCAAGATTTTCAGAAAAATCAAGGAATCTCTGCTTTCTCTTTCAGAAATAGTATATTGTAATGCTTCTTTGTCAGTAGAAGGACTTTGTAAATTGTGTTCACAGTCAAAGAAATCCATGTGAAGTATCCAAAATTCACTGAGAGAATAACTTAGCATATAAGAAAAAAGCTGAGTGGTCTTAGGACATAGGAAAATGCAGATGGCTCAACCCTAATCAAAGATTTTAGCTTAAACACAAACAAGCATATGTATAATCTAGAATTCTATAATATGCAAAGGCTTTCAGGGGTTGGTGAGAAGGCTCAGAGGTTAAAGCACTTGTTACTCAAGTTTGAGAACCTAAGTTTGATTCCTGGAACTCATGTAAATGGAGAAGCGAGAGTAGCAACACTATAAAAATAGTCCTCTCGATGCCACAAGAGTGATATGATGTGATCACACACACACACACACACACACACACACACACACACACACACACACACAGAGGTGAGGGGGACTTTTAGAGCTGACACTATTGTTCAGAGAGTGATTGTACTTGATACCAAATCATTGGGAACCATATCTTGAATAGAGGGATCTGACTTCTTCAAGTTGTCCTCTGACCTCCACATACTCACATGTCATGTGCACATGTTTGTTTATTCATACACACATACACACACACACACACACAAGTGGATTTAATAAAATAAACATATAAAGCAATAATAGGTGGGCTGTGTAAGACTAAATATGTTTGAAGATGGAGGCCAATGACACAGAATATTGAAAAGAAGGCTCAACCAGACACTTCAGATTTTAAGACAAGTCTTTCCACAGATCAACAGTTCCATCCTTTGTTCAAGATATGACATGATCTCAGTTAGCTGAAATTATCATTAACTCCCTTAATGGGTATTTGTATTTGAACTTTTATATTATTAAAATTAAATACAGCATAATTAAAAAATCATTAACATCACTATAGATTTCTTTTATAGTGTGTAGTAATTTCTCAAGAGAATATGATTTATTGTGACATTTTCATACATGGGAAATATGAATTTTGATGATAGTCAGCTCGTTACCTTCATGCCTTCCAACCCCTCTTATCTTGTTTTTTTTTCTTTAACTAACAATTTATCCACTGCCACATCTTTCTCCTTTGATTCCAAGGAACATTAGGGTTTTAATTTCTCAGAAGACATGCTAAAAATATTTGTCATTGCATACACTTATAAATGTTAACAGAAATTGATACAGTAGTAGTACAGTTTTGCAAATCTAACTTAATGTATAGAATTGATAATGAAAAATGTATATAATTTTGTGATTTTAAGTTGAAATCTGATTGTTTCTGCACACTGTAGAATTCCTAAGATAGCTATAGTTATAGGAATTACAAAGTTCATTTAGTGTTTGGTAACCATTTAGTGCAATGACCTAGAAGGTCTCGTTCACCATCACACAATGAAATTTACCAAGAATAGGAAATTCACATAATTAAATATACAAATGTGGTTGAAATATTTGACAGCACTTAATAAAATGTGCAAACAGAGCCATAATTATTCATTGGTCCTTTGAAAGTAATTATCTGAAATTTCCAGGTTTATAAACAGAAAGTTATAAAATAAGCCAATTTCAGAGATTTGCAAATAGACTTCTGAACATGCAGCTGTAAAGAATGACAATTAATTTTTGAATACCAAACAGAATTTTGAATAGGCTTTTGAGTTAACATACAAAAAGCTTCAACCTAACATTAATTTATGTGGTGCTACTGTATAGGGTATTAGAGTTTTAATTATCAGTTGTAGCTGCAGATTACTTATTTGATGCCCATTGAATGCAATGCTCTAAGTAAATAGTGCACAATGGCAATCATGCTTGTAGATACCACACCTTGGTGCTAGGACAAGGACTAGAGATATTAAGGAAAAATTTGTCAATATAGGGGCATTTCTTCTGTCATATAACATATCCTGAAAACGTCCTGGGGGCCTAATTTAATATGTTGTAGGGAGAACTCATAAAAGCATAGAAATACAACCCTGAATTGCAATGACAGACGCTGGTTGGTGGAATCAAAGGTGTAGACAAATGTGCATAAAGTAAAAGTATACTGCAGAAGACTAGAAAACTGACAGCTCATTGTGAGTTCCAGAAGTGCCAGGTGATGCTCAATTCATCAATTGCTATGAAACAATAAATTTGTATTACTCTCATTGGTTAATAAAAAGCTGATTGGTCCATAGCTGGGCAGGAAGAGACTGAGCATGAAAACCAGACTAGGAGAATTCTGGGAAGAGGAAGGGCGGAGTCAGAGAGTTGCCAGCAAACACAGAGAAGCAAGATGAGAATGCTGTACTGAGAAAAAAGCACCAAGCCACATGGCTGAGCATAGATAAGAATTATGGGTTAATTTAAGTGTAAGAGTTAGCTAGTAGCAAGTCTGAGCTATTGGCCAAGCATTGATAATTCATGTTCAGCCTCTGAGGTGGTTACTTGGGTTACTTTCCCAACTGGTGGTTGGGAAAAAATGTCTGTCAACAATACCTAGTGCTCTCGTGCGAGGCCCTAGTGTCATTGAGAAGATAACTATCATCTCCACGGTCCAGGAACAACAGTCATCTGGTCATTGATGTCAAGATCCTGTCAGACCCCTGGCAACTCTTAAATATGAAAAGTAAGAAGTGTGGAATACCATCATGGTATAAAGATTGGACTGATGTCCTCAGAAGACCTATCAATAAGAACAATAAGGCATGATATTAGATACGAGGAGAAGACAAGACAGTCAATGAGGAATTAATGTTTAAAAGTAAAAGTTAATTAATGAATCAACATGACAATGAAAGGCTAGTAGCCCTTAGTAGTTTTCAGAACTGAGCTTGAGGTCCTACCCAGAAATTATCCAGTGAAAGACAGCCTGAGACTCCTGAAGAAAAACACGAAGAATGAAGATAATTACACACACTAATGATCCACTTTATCCTCCGCTTACAGAGCTGCAAATGTCACCTTGGAAGTAATATGCGGAGGACAGAGCATCACCTAGATCATGCAGTGACCATTCGACAGCATGGTAAGCTGATTCTGGCATTCAGAGACCCGGAGCAGTGTCATTCAATCTCCTCTGATAGATGACATAGATGAGCATAGGTGACCAAGGCTTATTACCAAGGTCTTTGGCACTCTAGGTCCCCCAGGTATGTGAACCCATTTCGTGGTCATTGCTCTGGCTCTAGGGGTGTCACTGGTACATTGACATAGATAGAAATGGACCAATATAGCAAGAACTGTTAGAATCCAGACCCCCCCCCCCATGGATTATGTCAAACATAGACTACTTGAGATTATGGTTTTTTTTTTTTTTGAGATGTACAGCCTTAAATCTGTTTGATTCACACACCATGTAAATTTGTGTGTACTTCAATTCATGACTGGTTTCCTCTAGAAAATCTGACTGTTAATCTAAGATGAGTTATTATACTTGCATTTAATTTCAGCTATTTCATGCCAGATACTTTGAATCACACATCCTAGAAGGGTATTACATTTTTCTTTGAAAAGCTGACCTTTCTTGGGAATAGTAGAAAAATTCCAGGTGGTGGATGCTGAAATGAATCTTTTCATGGAATCTCTGTTTAGAAGCCTATGGTTTATTATGATTTTATTATTTATCTACTTTTAAATATTAATTAGTTCTTCAAGGGTTTAATTTAATTTGTTTTGATCATATTCACCCCTTCACCCACGTCTTCCTGGATCTTCTCTGTTCTTTCCTCCCCTAACTTTGTCTCCTAAAGATCAAAAATCTTATCAAGACCAATTTGTATCATTCAAATATTCTTGGATATGTGGCCTTCTCCTGGAGTGGGGTCAACTCACCAGAGGCTATGTTCTTAGAGAAAACTGTCTCTCCTTCCAAAAGTTAAAATGATCGTAGTTCCTTGCTATGGCTTGGGCTTGCACATGTCTTGTTCACTCTATCACAAGCACTGGGAGTTCATCATCTGTGCAGCTGCCCTCAAGGGTCCAGAAGAAGAAAGTATTTCCTTGTATTCATCTCTTGCCTTTGTCTCCTACACTTTTTTTCTGACCCCTCTTCTGCATTGATTCCTCAGCCTTAAGAAAGGGCCTGTGGTGTACGTATTCACTGAGGACTGAGTATTCTGTAGTCACTTATTCACTGTACCATGGCCAGTTGTGGGTCTTCGTGTAATTCATCAACTCCTGCAAGTAGAAGCTTATCAGATGTGGCTGACAAATGCTCTCTCTCTCTCTCTCTCTCTCTCTCTCTCTCTCTCTCTCTCTCTCTCTCTCTCTCTCTCTGTGTGTGTGTGTGTGTGTGTGTGTGTGTGTGTGTGTGTGTGTGTGCATTCGTTTGTCAGGATGTGCATGTGGTCAGAAGACAACTTGTGTCAGTCAGTCGATTCCCTTACTCCACCACATGCATTCAGAAAGACTGAGCTCAGATATCAAATCAAGCTTGTCAGTGGTGTTTTTTCTCTCTGAGCTGCTGTCTCGCTAGCCCTGTAAAAGTGATTTTGATATTGAAAATGTTCTGTACTTCTACAGATCTTGCTGAGTTTCCTTGAAAAAACATATGAAAGACAATAACTCTCCTACTAAGCATCACTAAGACAGGACTTGTTGGTCTAATTGTGAAATTAATCACGTAGTAATTCTCATCATCTCTTCCCAGTGTTCTGTATCACAGCATTCTTTCTCCAACATCATAATAAAATGAATTAAACTGTGCTTTAAGTTCTAATTTTTTTTTTTACCATAGTATATATCACTGACCATTTTGTACATTTTATAAGATTATATTAATATAAGTTTAAGGAATTTATAAATGAACAGAGTTTATCACTCTCATAACCTTGTAGTGAGTAGACTGAAAGAATGTTTAACATAATGAATAAACAGAAGAGAGGAAGGAGAAGGAAGAGGAAGAAGGTGGCTGTAATGGAGAAAACATATTGACAGTTCTTTGTGGGACACTATGAACTCATGCCAGGATCACTGAAGTATAAATAGCTAATGATTGTTGCTTTAATTAATTTTTTTCTATACAGAGTCATTTGATAACATAAAACTGAAAACTGTGTAGTGACTATCTCCCTAGCAATTGGAAGACTAGGCAGAGAGAAAGAGGAGGGGAGAGGAGAGGAGAGAAGAGAGAGAGAGAGAGAGAGAGAGAGAGAGAGAGAGAGAGAGAGAGAGAGAGACAGAGACGGAGACGGAGAGAGAGAGAAGAAAGAGAAAGAGATCGAGAGAGAGAAGAGAGACACTCTACTCTGATATGATATAATATGATTCCTCTTCCACCCATTGAAGCAATGGAAGCATTGGATCTATTTATTGAGAACATCTAAACAATAAAAATGAATAATAACAACCATCTCTTTTGCAACTGCTTAGTTAGAGCCACATGGCTGGCATATTATAAAATCTATTTCTGATGATATTAGTAATCCACATAATTCTGGAAGCAAAGAAATCTGTTGGGATATTGTGGTCCCTATTTATAATTTTATTTCTATATAATGTTCACATTTGAATGCCTACAATGATAGTTTAGACATTGTATTTGCAAGTAGAACTTTTGATCTCCAGAGAGGTATTCATTGAACCACACCTTTCTTGATACACCTTTTTTCCACTGGCACCACTGTTAATCTTTCCATGAGATACAAAGTTGGCAGATCAAAAGACAAAACTGACTAGATACATAACAGACGTAAGAACAGAGAATATAAAGAGGGAGAAAGAAGGGAAAAGATTGGTAAAGAGAAAATGCAGAAGGTATGATAGTGTCAGCAGATGACCATGAAGTTCCAGTTTCAGAGTTAACCAAAGTAGATCCACAGATACGAAGATCCTGCAAGGTAAGTGAACTCCTCTGGGACTGCAACAGCTGACTTCTCTCTCAGGCACTAAACTGTCAACTGTGCTATAAAAATAGAAGCTAGTAACACAGGATGAGCTGTGATGCTCTGAGATAAATAGATAAATATGTCTTTCTTTTGAGTGTATCCTGTGTACAGCAATGTAGATTAATTTCTTTTTATTTTTTTGTGTATTTTCTTAAAACCACTTAATAAACATTATGAGGAAAAGTGGACAGAAGCCATTTCTTGCTCCTCTTGAGTTTGATTATGATTAAAGGCTAGATAGATTTTTACACTAACTTTATTCAGGTAACCTTGATCTCTTGAGTATAAAATTAAAAAAAAAAACCTTGATCCATTGAAGAAAATAAAATACTGTGGAGTGTATTTAGAGATAATGCTAACTGCATTTGGTTGTCTTGGAAACTGAAATGTTAAAATAATGATGAAGTGATTGCCAAAAATCAACTTGCATGCAGTTGTTATGGTAACTACTCATTTCTATGTTTTTTCTCTAAATTAACAAGCTGAAATCACAAAATTGTTGCTGTGATTCATTTTATATTAATGTTTTTTCATGTCAAGGACAAGCATGCTATCTTGGAAATGACTTATACTTAATTTAAAGGGATTTTAAAACATGGATTTGTGTGTCTTATTGTTGTTTTGTAAGCATTAGCTTATGAACAAAGAAAGGTGTGCAGATATACATATCTAGGGTGACTATTCTAAGCCAACATTTTCATAAGCTTCATTGGAAGGTAAATGAGCAGCAAATGAGGAGAAGCAGTCTGGTCCACTAAATGGCAAGAATGGAGAGATGAATAAATGAACAATAATTAGTATTTATTACAAGCAATATTATAGACAAAAATTTTTCATGTTCTTTCTTATTTAGGTTTAACCTTTCTTTCTGTCTTCTTTTTCTAATGTTTTGGAGGCAGGACTGGGTTATTGGTTCAAACTTGTGGTTCTCATGCCTTAGTCTCTCAAGAGAGGGAACTTTAGGAGTGTATCACTATGTCCATATACATACATACATATATATATATATATATATATATATAGCCATACATATATACACACATATATAAAATTTCAATATATTCAGTTTTTAAAGATCGCTGATTGCAACACAGAGACAGAAAATGTAGCAGATAAGCTTGGTATATCTCATAGAATAAGAAAGATTAAACAAATGACAAGAAAACCAAAGTATCCCACATATCTAAGGGCATATCAAAGCAATGAAAAGAACATAATGCTTTCAATGCAATGTGATTAAGGTGAGACTTGACTTCTGTTATTTCTATTTTCCCAGCTCCAAATCATAGTGAAACTGCAAGAAAAATACCAAACAAATGCTAATGGATGTTGTTCCATTCGATACATGATGGAATATGAGGCAGTATGAAAAACCATGGACATGCACAAAATGTGTGGGGCTTAGTTAACAGTGTACTGATAACAGTTCATCAATCCTGAGAAATGCACAATCATCTACCAAGAGATGTTCATAGGAGAAACCAGGGCTGGACATGTACAATGCTCCACTGTTATCTACAATTTTTCTAACAATCTTAAGTCATTATAAAATAAAATATTTGTCAAGATCAAATATTCAAAGAGCAAAGTAATATTCTACACTCATGATTCCATAATGTAAGTATACTGTCTCTTGTAATTGATTTTCTACTTCATATCTATTTAATGTGAATTTTACCAAGAAAATTGTAATTGTTCAATGGGAAGTATGATTTATGATTGAGTTCCAACCTATCTCTATAATCTAATATGGATTTTTGTTTAAGTAGAGCTTTAACAAGTAATAAAATTACCAGAATGCAAGCCAGACAGTATTTCTTTTGTTAACTCTTCCCTTTTGAGTATCTTTTTTCTGTAACAGTAGATGGAAATTTTGACTGTGTATAGAGATGTGTCAAGGTTGTTCTGGATAACTCACTAAGTTCTAATCTTCCTTCAAATCTCTGCAAGTATTTATATTAGTGCATGTCTTAATTACTTTTCAACTACCATGGAGAGATGCTGTGATCAAGGTTACAATTGGAAGGAAAAGTTTATTGGGAGCTTACAGTTAAGAGGGCCAGTCCATGACCATCATTGGTAGCAGGCAGGTAAGCATGGTGCTAAAACAGTAGCTGAGAGCTTATATGTCGAAAGAAAAATAAAACACACACACACACACACACACACACACACACACACACAAACACACATAGGAGAGACAGACAGACAGACAGAGAGAGAGGAGAGAGAGAGAGAGAGAGAGAGAGAGAGGGGGGGGGGAGGGAGGGAGGGAGGAAGGGAGGGAGAGAGGGAGAGAGGGAGGGAGGGAGGGAGGGAGAGAGTGAGCAAACTGAAATGATGGAATGATGTGGGCATTTAAAACTTCAAAGCCCATCCCCAGAGACATAACTACTGCAACACCTCCAAAGTCACACCTCCAAAATCTTCCCAAACAGTTTGACCAACTGCAGGAAGAAGCATTCAAATGTGCTAGCCTATGGGGGTCATTCTCATGTAAACCACCACAGTATCCTCACTCTATTGTTTAAGTATCTACTTCTGCATTTCTTTCTTGGAAAATTTCTTTTAAAGACATGCATATGAGAGACTATAATAACCACATTTAAAGACATTGGATGCACAATTTTCGTACTTCAGGTAGATCAAGAAAGTTGAATTTAGCTATCTAAGTGCATCTACATGAAAAAAATATATATAGATATAAATATGTAGATACTGCCATTTTTCTGCCTATATAGAATATACACATGTCTATATTCTTTTTATAGTCTAGTATCAAGGCTAATATCCTTGGAAAAACCACAATGGAAAAAATATATGAGCCACCTGGAACTCTAGTGGTTTTAAGAGAGTGCCGGGGAGCAAGAGTCAGGTTTCAACAAGTGTCTGTAGCAGGGCTCTGAAGTAGATGCTACATAGAAAGTCTCCAGGAAGCCAGGCGGTGGTGGCGCACGCCTTTAATCCCAGCACTCGGGAGGCAGAGCCAGGCGGATCTCTGTGAGTTCGAGGCCAGCCTGGGCTACCAAGTGAGTTCCAGGAAAGGCGCAAAGCTACACAGAGAAACCCTGTCTCGAAAAACCAAAAAAAAAAAAAAAAAAAAAAAAAAAAAAAAAAAAAAAAAAAGAAAGTCTCCAGGAGATAAGTCAAACTTTCACTTGTGTTCATAGTTTTATCATATTTGTGTTTCAGTATTTCCAACATTATTCTGTCTCTCACTGATTCTCCTTCATAAGTGCATTCCATGTGACAAAACAAAAATTGGACTGTTATCACCAGAGTCAGGTGGGGTCAATCATAACTGTTGGTTTACATTCAGTGCCTGTTAAGGTGGGGTCTATGTTTCCTTATTTAGCAAACCAGAGTTTTCATAATTGGCCTCCTATTTGTTGGGAGAGCAAATAGAATAACTGATGTGATCGACAGTTCTTCCAACTGTAAATACTTATGTAAATTAAAGAGTTATTACTGATACTACAGAGCAAGGCAAACTATATAGACACAAGGAATACCTAAGTGAACTGCAACAGCCTCAGTAAAAATGCTTAAAACCTGTAGGAGAACCAGCTTGTCTGCAACATGAAACGTGGCCCGTCATCAGACTGAGTTTTTAAAACATGCTTTACTCAGTTAGAATCACCATGAGCAATATTTCGGGGCCTACTTTCTAGTTATCTCACCAAATCCTGGTTATCTGGGAAAGCTATGGGCAGACAAAAGCCTAACAGAGTCCTATTCTTTGGGAATAAAAGCAAGAGGCCATCAAAACAGAATGACAGGAACTCATAAGTGTTCTCAGGGTGCTGCAAAGTGTGTGGATGTACAGAGGTTTGCCCAGATAGACTCCTTTACAAACTCAACTCTTCTAAATTCTGGTCCAAGACAACGTTTAGTTTTTTCTTTCCTTTTTGACAAAGTTCTAAGTAAATGGTCTGCTATTTCTATGTTCCTTGTCATTTAAATTGCACTCGGAAAATTTCCCTTCAATATCATCCATGGGCAGATTAGTTTCTGGATGTTATTGAAGCTCATACATCCAAGATTCAAAGTGGTGTTATAGAAGATCCAGTCTTTGAGAGACTGAATTGAAAGTGAACAGACAGAACGGGCCAGTGCTACCCATGTAAAAAGGGCAAACATTTGCAGTCAGGGAGAGCAGAGAGTGAAGACAGAGGTGGTTCTTAGGAACACAGAGAGAGGGAGGATAGGATGGAGACAGAGTGTATGTCATCTACTACAGGTTTATTTTTGCTGTAATTCTTCTGTAAATTACTTTTGAATCAATGTTTTTATAGGTTAAGATATTGTTTATGCATCAGTGGATTAGAAAATCTCTCCCTCATTTCTGGTTCAAACATCATTTTCTATACCAAATAAAAGGTAGAAATAAAAACATGTCTACATTATTATATCATGGATCTAATTTAAAAAAAAAAAAACCTCTTGTTTCTTCTTACACTTATCTGAATCACATGGTCTGTGTATAGCCTTATTATAGAATGTACTGTATTGAGAAACCTAACTGGTGAACTAGGAACTGTAATTAAATGCACATTGGGGAAAAACGTTGTTTTGCGAATGGAGGAAAATAAGTCTTACTGACGTAATGCTGGAAGATGCATAGTGATTTCAGCCTGGGGCCACTCCACATGTTCCAGCTTTGGTAGTTCTCACATTCACTGTCTGTCCTCAGTATTAATAGATAAAATAGCTCAGGTTTTATGGTCCTTCTATTTTTGACTTTCCTACTTGATAAACTTAATTTTGCCTCGTGAAACCTGGGCAAGTGTCTCTCTCAGCAACGTTTGTTTTCCAGCTTAATATATCTCCATTTTCTAGCCTTTTATTCCCCTCACATTTTATTAGGGACAGCAGTGTAAGTGACGAACTGCAGTCTTGCTGGCATGTTTTTACCCTCTGCTCCAGAAGCTGTGTAGGATTTCTATTTAGAAATATGAAAGTAAATAATGAGGAGTAGAAAGCCCCAAAAGTTATGGATTAACAAGAGAGGGCTAATCGTTTATATCAAAGGATGCTTTTTTGTGGATTCAAGATTTCTGCTTCTTGTTGAAATAAGAAATAAGCAGAATGGTAAATGTTATGTCAGGTATTTATCTTTATCTAAACTTTTTGTTCCAATATTTTTGTGCTATGTTTCATTGAAATTTACATACTAATTACCTAAAGTAAACCTAGTGATGTTGAAAAAAAACCATATTTTTAAAAATTAGCTCGGCAATAACAATATATAAGCCAACCTGTGTTTACAAGTTCAAAACACATTTGGCTTCACGTGGGGAAGCATTGGCAGGATGACCTTCCTGCTCTCCTTAGAGAGTCTCCACATTATTATTGTTATTGTTATTATTAATTATTATTATTTTGAGTTTTAGAGACAGAATTTCTCTGTGTAGCCCTGGCTGTCCTGCAGCTTGCTCTGTAGACCAGGCTGGCTTCTAACTCAGAGACCTGCCTGCCTCTGCCTCCTGGGCACTGAGATTAAAGACGTGCACCACCACCGCCTGGTGAGTCTCCAGAATCGTGTGGTAGGATTCTTACTTCACCCTCTAGAAAATGATGCTGTTAGCTACTCTAGGTATTTAGCTGCCATCATGCATCAATTTTTTCATGCAAGTGCAAAGAGAAAATCAAGGTGGTTCTAGCTAACTTCGAAGAACATATCACATGGAAATGGACATCAGTAATGTTAATATCAAGGTGTCTGTCACTAGAATGAAGCAAGTAAAACACATGCAGCATATGTACTTCCTTTAGTTTTCTGGTTCTTTTTTTAATTGTCAAGTTCAGCTTGAGTTTATTGAATAAATTGCTCATGTTATGCAAGTATATTTAAAAATCCTGGAGTTCAGTTGAAGAGAAGGAAGTAGGATTGTAAGAGCAAGGGGGGTCAGAATCATGATGGGAAAAACCACAGAGATAGCTGACCCAAGCTAGTGGGAGGTCATGGACTCTGGATTGACAGCTGGAGAGCTTGCATGGGACCGAGGTAGGCCCTCTGAATGTAGGAGAAAGTTGTGTGGCTTGATGTGTTTGTGGGTCCCTTGGCAATGGGATCAGAACTTATCCCAGGTACAAGAACTGGCTTTTCAGAGCTCTTTCCCTATGGTGCGATGCCTTACTCAGCCTTGATGCCAGGAGGAGGAGGGGCTAGGTCCAGCCCCAGCTTAGTATGCTAACCTGTGTTGACTACCCAAGGGGGCCTTACACTCTATGAGGAGGGGATGGGGTAGGATGGGGGTAGGTGGGTGGGGGAGCGGGAGAAGGAGAGGGAGATGGAACTGGGGTTGTTATATAAAAGAAAAAAATTTTAAATAGATAAAGACTCATGAAATCTATCAATTCTGAGAACATTTCAGAAGAGTCGCTAGGTGTCCCTAGTTTCTCTTCCAATGGCTGTGATGAAAGGCCTATTCTTAAGTTTGCATGGCTCCTGGGCACCTTTGTTTTCTAGACAAACTTACACACCTATATAGGCCTTGGAATGGCACTAGATGAGTCTTTAGATTTGTGGCACTACATAATTCATACTAATACAGAAACCCCCCAAAGAAAAGGTCCACTTTTTGCTTGTTTGTTTTGTTTTTCAAGACAGGGTTTGTCTGTGTAGCCTTAACTATCCTGGAAGTCACTCTGTAGACCAGGCTGGCCTTGAACTCATAGAAATTCCCCTGCCTCTGCCTTCTGAGTTCTGGGATTAGAGGTCTGCACTAACCACCATCCAGCAAGGTCCACTTTTATCTTTTCAGAACTTGGAACACTGCCTGACAGCAGAAACCATTAAGGACTTGTGAATTGAGGGGCTTTATTTTAAAGGCAGACTGCATTTTGTTAACCTAGAGAACTACATTGCAGAGCAGGGGCCTCCCATGTGGGGATATTTTGTTTTTCTAAATTCAATGCTTTCCTTTTCTTTGCTGTTATTCCACTAGGATTTGCAGACTTCCATACCAGTGCTCAAATCTCTAAGGCCTCCTTTGACTTTCCTGCCATGTTTTTTTCAGACTTCCACTTTCCATACAGCCAGAGGTGTTAGAGATGGTTATAACTTTCTACGTAGACCTTCAGTGTTCATCTTTACCCACAAAATGTAGACTGAAGTTTTCCAGACTCACAGCTCAGGCACTGACCAAACTGTCTGTCTTATGACCAGTAAGGGAAAACTTCCAGATTCAGAGTGCAGACATTGACCAAACTGTCTGTTTTACGACTAGTAGGGCAAATGAACTAGGGGGAATAATGTACCCTGCTTTACCACACCAAGGGCACAGAGAGTAATTCACTTACTAGGAAAGGGTTGTGTTTTGAACTATGGGTTATATACATGAGAGGAAGCCTAGAGGCCAGTTAGTGTTTGAGACCCAGTTGATTGCAAAGAGAAGTCAACCTTATGAGAAATCTATGTATTTTATTACCAGTGAAAATCAATGCTAGAAGGTACAGAATTTGGAGATATGAAAAATTACACATGTATGTACATGCATATATAAATGTATATATACACATAGATGTATATGTACATATATATGCATATGTACACACATATGTATACATATGTGTGTGTGTGTGTGTGTGTGTGTGTGTGTGTGTATCACTATTTTTCTAAGAACCGGACATGGAAAATACCATCACATAGTAATTATAGCAAAAAGAGATCAAAAGGGTCCTAAAAAAGTAATCAGCCTTTTGTAATCCACAGCTCTCAAACAGTAAATTAATTGTAGGCTGGCTTTGGTTTCACTTTGCAGTAGAATTTTTCTTCTGACCAAAGTTTCTGTGTGTTCATCTTATGGGAATCCTCACACGTTTCAACAATTACATAAAGACCGGAATCCAAAATATGCTCACCAGTCACACTTCACCTGTGCTCATGAGTCAAGGATACCTTTAATGATTCTTATGTATTTCATTAAGTCCAATATTTTCACTTAAATGAATAACATATATTTCATTAAGATGGTTGTTTTCACTTAAATTGTAGTTATAATCCAAAATAAGGAAATATTTCACAATCTATGCTTGGCAGTATCACTACCCTTAGTTAGTTCTTTCTGGAAGCTCTCTCACAGACACATCCAGGGTATTCTTTGCTTATCTCTTAGGCACATCTCAATCCCATCACGATTAACCATGTTGGATTTCTTTGACTTGACATGGTGATCTCCAGTTTCACTCCCTTTCTTACAAGTAACACAAGCCTATTCTTCCGTTTGTTCTGTAAAGACACAACATTTTCAATAAGCATTATTCTTAAAGTTGTTGAATATACACATACTCCTCATCAAAGGTGGAACAATACAGATTTTATTTCACATATGAAGTGATTTGAGAACACTAAAGCACAACTTAAAAAAAATGAGCAATAAAATAAGCTATACCCCTGAAAGGGGCCAGAGTCATATCTATTCTTGATCATTCTGACCACTCATAGGTCCCTTTCTCTAGTAACAAAATCAGATTCTGGGGAATGTTGAAAAGGTTGTTTAGTTTTGAAAAAGAAATACATCTTCAGTCATGTGTCTTCTTGTAATATGCAAATAAGGTATGCATTTTTTAATAATAAAAATGTTGAAATAGTAAAAGTATGAAACAGGTTAAGAGAAGTTGAATATTTATATAAAAATGATCATACAAAGCAAAACTCAAAAACTACAACTTTTCATTTTAGGGAAACAAAAAATGTACAATTATGAGAGTAAGGTGTACTTAAAATGTATATATATATATGTATTTAATCAATATTTGATGATTATCTAACATTTAATATCATCCTCTTGCATGCAAAAATGTTAATTTATGCACAAACTTACTTATTTATAATCATGGACACACTGAATCGTCAAAGTTTTATACTAGTTTAGGTAAATTACTAGAAAATGCAAGACATACTGAAATTTTGGATGAGATATATATAGTATGTGGAAAATTACTGTAAAGTTTGTCTATTTGCTCAGAGTGCATCAGTCTTCTATACACAATGTGCATAGCTTGGCATTTTATTCAGAGAAAAATTCTCTGAGACAGATGGGCCAAGATCAGTTCTCAGAAGGTATTTATCACTTTAATATAACTTATGATTTATGAAATGTGGATAACAGTTATTGTGAGGGGCCTGAGATAAGGTAACTATAAAGAGCATTGTTCCCTTAGCTATAAAAGTGCTTATCTCCCTCCTTGCTTGCAACTACCTCCAGGCTGTACACTGGATGCAAAGGGATTGGAGACAAATTTGTGTTAGTTGGGCATAACTTTCTGGATTCCTACCATAGTGGGCTTTGGAGGAAAGAGGAGATGCCTTCCCTGTGTTTGAGATAGCAAAAAAATGTGAGCTTTCAGTCCTGAAGACTAACATGCTTAGATGAAGCAAGAACATACATTTATTAACTTACTTTATGTGTCAAAACTTTTCCTAACAAAATACAGATGTAGACTTTTTTTTACTATCACATGTTTACTTTTTTCTGCAAGATTAAGTGAAGCTTTTTTAAAAAGTATATAAAATTTAGAGATGCATTTTTACCCACTGGTTGTGATTCTGCATGCATGTGTCTAGCTTGTTATCTGCCTCCACTCACATATCCATCTCTGTCAGGCACCTCCTATAGAAAAATTCTGTTCTTCATCTTTTCAGACATGTTCAGGAACACCTTCTCAGGGTGGATTTAGGAATTTTAGATAAATCCAAGTGTATGAGTGGGGAAAAAAGTGAACTCTAATCTCTTCATCTTACCCAAGGTCTGTCTGGGTTAGAGAGTTCATTCCCTATTGTCAATCTAAGAGATAGTAATGGGCACATTTTCTCTTTCAATATATTGAGAGAGCTAACAGATAACTATGAAATTATAACTTCATGACATTTTCAGTTTCTGTAACAGCAAGCCATCAATGCCTGATGAGTCCAAGTTAGTGTGAATAGCAGGTATGTTATCAGAACATTAGGTAGACAGAGAGGTTGTACATGCATCTTTACAAGTTATCCCTTTAAAAGCTCAGATTTATAAGTATATAATGGAAAATACAATTACACTGCCCCCCCCAGCAGAGTTATTTTCTTGTGCCTATTGTGAATAGTATTGTTTCCCTAATTTCTTTTTCAGAATGTCAATTGAGTAAAGAGGTAGCTGACAGACTGGGAGAAAATCATTGCCAGCTATACATCTGATAGAAAACTGATTTCTACAACATGAAAAGAACTTAAAAAAAAAAAAGGGCATTTGGGACTGAATGGGAATTTCTTAAAAGAAGACATGCAGAGGCTAGTAAACACATAAGAAGTGTTCAGCATCCTTAGTCACAAGGAGATAAAGATTGAAGCTACTGTAAGATTCAATCTCTCTCTAGTCAGATTGGCCATCCTCAGGAATATAAATGCCAATGAATGCTGGTATACCATTAAACACTTGATAGGAGTGTAAGTTAGTGTCACAGCTTTGGAAATCCGTGTGCGGCGTCTCCAAAACTATAGAAACAGAACTACCATATGACCTTACCATACCACACCTGAGCATGCACACAATGGACTTTTCATCCTACCACAGAAATATTTGCACATCCATTTTCATTTTTATTCTAGTAGCTAGTAGCTAGGAAATGGTACCAGTCCAACTGCCCATCAACTCATGAATGGCTGATGAAAATGTGATACAAACACACAATGGAATATTACTCAGATATAAAGAAAAAACAAAATTATTATCTGCTTGGACTCATCAACGCTAAGAAAGGATGGCACTTTGCAAACAAACACAGAGCTGACAGCCAGAAGTAAAGTTTTCTGACTTTTTGGACAAAAACTAGTTTCTTAGCTACTAAGTCTAAGCTCAAGGTAGACTGGGAACTCCTTGATGACAGAGACATGTAGGAGGCATGGAGGTCTTTGTGCTCACAGACATGCATTAGGGGAACCAGGAATGTTCATCACAGAGGATTGTTACTTTAAGGAAAGAAGTACAAAACCTGTTTTCTACCCAGAAGGCTTGAGCACACCTTCCTGCTAGCCTGGTGACCCTTGTGCCATCTGTCTAGCTGGAGACTTGCTGGCACTGGACTCTCCTCCAGACCATTCTTCTTAATCTGCTTTTCTCAGTCAATCTGTAGAACCTATCCTTGTGAAAGGTGTCACATGTACTTTACAAAGAGTTTCAATGTAGTCATGTCTGCTCTTTATTAGCTTAATTTGTTCCTCAAAGAGATTTAAGGAAATCTTTGCTGTGCACGTGGGATTGAGTTAATTATCTCAAGAATAGATTTCACCAGATTGTACTGTTTGGGAGGAGGGGAGATGGTGAATTTATTCAGTTTCTTTAAGTGCACCTTATATGAAGAAATAGCTATAGCAACCTAAGGAGAATTTCTTTTCTTTTATTGAAAATAGATTCTTTTCTCATATATTATATCCTGATTATAGTTTCCTGTCCCGTTACCCCTCCTGAGTCCTCCCCACTTCCCCTCACCTCTGGACCCACTACCTTTCTGTCTCTCATTAGAATAGAACAGGTTTCTAAGAGACAACGGCCAAACACGACAAAATAAAATGTAATAAGATGAAGCAAAAACCATCATATCAAAGTTGCACAAAGCCACGCAACAAGAGGAATAGAGTCCTAAGAGCAGACACAAGAGTCAGAGACCCACTTGTTCTCATGACCAGGAGTCCCATATAAATATTAAACTAATAGCTATAATATATATGCAGAGGACCTGGTGCAGACCAATGTAGGCACTGGGCTTGCTACTTTAGTCTCTGTGAGCTCATATGTAACTTGCTTAGTTGATTCAGGGGCCTTTGATCTCCTGGTGTCCTCCACCCCTTCTGCCTATTACAATCTTTCTGCCTCATTTTCTGTGGGATTTCCTGAGATCTGAGAGGAGGGATTCCATAGAGACCTCTAATTTAGAGTATCTCTTGTGCAATGTCTGGTTGTAGGACTCATATCTGTTCCCATCTGATGCCAAAAGAAGCCTTTCTGATGATGACTTGATATGGTACTGCTCCATGAGTATGACAAAATATCATTAGGAATAATTTATTATTATTATTATTATTATTATTATATAATTATTATTATTATTATTGACTAGTAGTGTTTGGTTTTACCCTAGATCTCTGAGCTATCTAATCTCTGGTTCTTGGTTACCAAAGCAGTGTCAACTATAGGTACCTTCTAGTGGAGTGGGCCTTAAGTCAAACCAGACATTGGTTGCTATTCCCACAAGTTCCTTGCCACTATTTCCCTAGCATATTTTGCAGGCAGAATTGCTTGTAGGTCAAAGATTTTGTGCTGGCTTGGTGTCCGTGTTTCTCTCTTGGTAACCTGCAGGGTACCTTCCCACACCAAAGAGATTAGAATGTAGGGGTAAAGCCTCTGTGTAGGCACCAGCTTGACTTCTCCATGTTCTATCAATTGTGTGGATGTTGTCCTTAGCAATGGTGCCCAGATGCCAGTTTGTGGAGAGCAACCCTTTGTCTTAGCAATAGCCTGGGTTGTTTGGGGACTTCCATGAGACCCCCTTGGCGAACAACTCAATTGTAAACAACCCAGTACCACCACTGGAAGCCTTGCCTGGCTACAAGAGTTGGTCAGTTGAAACTTCATGTCCACCATTACTAGGAATCCTAACTAGATACACTGAACTTGATAGAATCTAAAGTGGGGAACAGCTTTGAATGCTTTGGCACAGGGGACAGCTTTCTGAACAGAACACCGATAGCACAGTCACTACAATCAACAATTAACAAATGGGATCTCCTGAAACTGAAAAGCTGCTGTAAGGCAAAGGACACTGTCAATCTGACAAAGTGGCAGCCTACAGAATGGGAAAAGACTTTTTACCAACTCCACATCTGATAGAGGATTGATATTCAAAATATATAAAGAACTCAAGAAACAAGACATCAAAAAATAATTCAATTAAAAATGGGGTACAGATATAAACAAAATTCTCAATAGAGGAATCTCAAATGGCCAAGAAACACTAAGAAATTTTCAACATCATTAGCCATCAGGTGAACGCTAATCAAAATGATTTTGAGATTCCATCTTACACCTTTCTGGATGGCTAAGAGCAGTAACACAAGTGGCAGCTCATGCTGGCGAGGATGTAGAGCAAGGGGGACATTCCTCCATTGCTGGTGGCAGTGCAAATTTGTACAGCCACTATGGAAATCAATATGTCAGTTCTTCAGAAAGTTAGTAATAGATTTTATGAGCATACTGGGGAAGGTTGGGGATGGTAGTTGGGGTGAGGTGGGGGAGAGATGAGGTAGAGGTATAGAATTTGGGGGAGAGACTACTGTAATTGGGAGGCCTTTGTTGGTGATGTGAAAATCTTGTGCAATAGCAACTTCCTGGAATGTGTATTATGCTTGATTTCTCCTAGAAAAATAATTTGGGGTCAGACTCATGAAGTTTGAACCAACACTGACTCTGAATTGCTCTGTTGCCTTCTTGCCTCCCAAGGCTCATCATTCTTTTGTCTATGGAGGTCACAGAGGCCCCCACAGAGACATTCTACATTTCTTTGTAGTTGGAAGATTTCCTGTGTCCCACCAGCCTGCAGGTCCAGACAAATCTTTCCCATTTGTGTCCCCCAAGTAAACACAGAGGCTTATATTAATTACAAACTGTATGGCCATTAGCTCAGGTTTATTACTGATTAGCTCTTACACTTAAATTAATCCATAATTCTTATTTATGTTTAGCCATGTGGCTTGGTACTTTTTCTCAGTTCTGCCTTCACATCTTGCTTCCTCTGTGTCTGGCTGGTGACTCCTGACTTAACCTTCCTCTTCCCAGAATTCTCCTTGTCTGCTTATCCTGCCTATACTTCCTGCCTGGCTACTGGCCAATTAGCATTTTATTTATCAACAAATCAGAGCAACAATATTCACTGCATATAGAACGACATTCCACAGCATTTCTTATACTTTTTTAAAAATTTGGTGTAAAGCCTCCTACCCTAAGAGTACATAACACTGTACTCTAGGAGACAAGTGAGAACCTTTGTATATACCATTGTGTTAATCATGCTGCTGGCTGCCTTCAATTTCCTCTTCTTATTTTAATCAAACTGCCCTGAATAGTATTTCCCCAAAACACACTATCTACAGGAATTCAGTGTATGACCCTTCTTCATTAATCCATTGGTATTCATCTGAGATCTGAAGGAGTTGACCACCTTTGTAACAAGATCCTTGGAGAGTTGAGTCTCCATTTATTCCTCAATGTTATTTTTAATTTTGTATTTTAATTAAAATAAGAGTTTACTTAATTTGTTACTCAAAGGATATTTTAATAACAAGATTCTTGGGATTTGTTTTCTACTGTGCTCCTCCCACCTCCACATTTCCTGAAGGATTCTAAGAAGAGTGAGAAGAATTTCTTTCTTCCACCATCCATTCCTCCACTGTTCTCAGATGAAGATCTGAAGACCGAGATTGCTAAGTAATTCAACCTACCCTTATAAAGAAGTTAGAAGTGTAATTGTAGGGTAAGAAGAGCCAGTGGGCCCCTGAGACCAGAACCAAGGAAACATACCCTGACCCTAACCAACTTAGGACTTGAAATCCAACCAATCTCTGAGCACAAAAAAAACCCAACCAATTCCTGAGAAGGAAATCCAACTGATCTCTGAGCATGTCCCACACTCAAGACTGAGATCCTGCTGATCCTCACCCTGAAAATCTTCACCCTGGAAAGCTCTGCCCCTAAGAAGCCCTATATAAGCCCTGTACCTGTTCAGTTTGGGGCTGCCTCTTTTTACCCTGGTGGAGGCAGCCACTCTCCTGGATTCCCCTTTCCCAGTAAATCTCTTGAGTGAGTTTTGTTGTAATGATTTCCTTTCATTGGAGCGGTGTCTGAGCAGAGCAGAACTGTAACCCTTTGGCTGGGGAAACTTTCCCTTGCTGGAGCAGAGTTGTTAGACTCTGGAGCTTAGCAGAGCTGTAACGCTTCTCCAGATCAGAAGCGCAGAGGAGAGCAGAGCTGTAACAACCTTGCTGGGGAAACCCTCCCCTGCTGGAGCAGAATTGTTACACTTGTATTAGGGAAAACTTTCTCAGAGCAATGACTGTAACACTTTGCTGGGGAAACAGTCCTCTGTTGGAAAAAAACTGTACCACCCCTGTTGGGATACCTTTCCCTTCAGAGCTGTAGGTATTCCTTAGCTTCTGACTGCCAGTATACCTTTCTATCAGAGCTGTAATACAGTAATCTAGCATCAACGTTCTGGAATCTTCTCCATACACCAGGAGGGTCCTATAGAGATGAAAACAAATGTATGTGCCTCAATCATGTTCCTATTTTTCTCAGCACTTCAAACCCACCTGTTTGACCTTACTTCTTTTTTGGAAGATTGTATATATTTCTAGATGTTTTTGGTAACTTCGTGGGAGTGAAGATGAATGTTAAACTTTAGACAATGTGTGTCTTTACTTCACTTTGTGAATATCTGTATTACCTACAATTTACAGTTCCAATACGATAGCATCAGAGGTTGATTTTGAGGTTCCTAAGTGGAAGTCTTCCTTTGGTGTTTAGAATGTACACTTAGCTCCTTTGCCTGCTAAGTAAGATGAAGGTAGCTTATGGCAGGCCCCATTTCCAGCCATGTGCCACCTCAGTATTCACTCTGTAGTTTTAAACTTCTTCTTACCTGCACCTTGGGCAGTATCCAGGCAACAGCCTGTCCTTTGTAAATATTTCAGATTTTGCCTGGAGTGTCTTTCAGGGACATACTTTATTCCTCTCATTATCCCTAGACTTCCTTCTGGCCTCGAGGATTACCTTCTGTTTGTTCTGGGTTAACTGAATTGCAGACACAGGGGATGAAGTACTTGATCAGCTCACCCACCACAACCCTAACCCGGCTTCTTTCTCTCAAGTCATTCCCTCATTTTCCAGGTTTCTGCATCATTGTTATCTTTTTCTCCTTCCTGCTCCTCTCTCTCTCTCTCTCTCTCTCTCTCTCTCTCTCTCTCTCTCTCATATTTCTTTTCAGTCTATAAACATTCTTCATTCAATTTTCTCTGATCCTGAAATAAAAAGGTGATTCTGCTTTCGTGTTTGACTCTTACAGTCCCATTCCTATGGAAACACTTCAAAATCACTTTATTTAGCTCTCCTTCACCTCTCAGTCAACTTGACTCCTATGTATATTTCCATATCTGAAGAGCTTATGCAACCATCAATAAAAATTCTACAGCCATCAAATTGAAGGAGGACTTTGGGATTTGTATTATCTCTTCACTTTCCATGATCTTCTAAGAACCTGCACCTGAATGAAGTTCTCTCCTCACCTAGAGAAGGTGCTGGCAACAATAGTTTCATTAAAAAAATCCATTATGGCACAATATGTAATTCCATCCACAGTCCCAATACCAAATGTGGTAAATACTAAGGTCATTCAGAAACCCAGGGTCCTGTGCAGACCTCTAGTGAGAGAAACTCTTATTGAACCATGTGAAGTACATCTACACCTTCATATTTTATAGCTTGAGAATTATCACACACCTTCAATTTCTGGGAGGTAACTAAGTGTAAGTCTCCTGGATCTCTTGATCAACAATCCAGTACCTGGAACAAAGGTTTCTTAACCAAAAACCCAAGGGATATTTCTCATGCCTGGAACAGGGATTTCCTGATCAACAATCCAAGGGATAGTTCTAATTTCTGGAACAGGGGTTTCCTGGTCAACAATCCAAGGGATATTTCTTATTCCTGGAACAGGGTTTTTTCTTAGATAGTTTATAGCTTTTGGGAGAACATTATCACCTCATGTGGCATAATCCATTAAAACATATAAATTTTTATTTATAATTAAAATGAAATTATATATTTTAATATAGAATATATAATATCTTAACATTATATGTATTTTTTAAAGTGAGTTGTAAAATGATATGTTTCACTCTGGATTTTTGAAATATCCTTAACATTATTCTTCCATCCTCCTTCTCCCTCTGCGTTACCCTCCCTGCCTTTCCTCATTTGAAGTCTTCTCCCCTTTTCCCCATTTCTCCCTTCATAGCACCTGTGTCCTATTATCCTTCTCTGTAGAGATCTTTTTCCCTTACCTCCTTTCATGGTCCAATTCTACTTTCCTGGATTCTGCCAGTACTTTGAGTTATATACTCAAATTCAAAGATTTGGAGTTAGAATCCACAAATAAGACAAGTCATGTGATGATTGTCTTTCTGGGTTTGAGTTACTTCACTCAATACAGTATTTTCCGGTTCCACTATTTGTCTTCAAATTTCATGAATTTATCATTCATTGCACCTGAATACTATTTCACATGTATGTGTAGCTTATTAGTTGGTGGACATTTAGGTTGTTTTCATTTCCTAGCTATTGTGCATAAAGCAGTGATGAATATGGCTAAGCAAAAGTGGTGGTTTGAATAGGAATGGTCCCCATAGACTCATGTGTGTGAATGGTTGGCCCATGCTAAGTTATACTATTAGGAGGTGTGGTCTTGTTGGAGTAGGTGTGGCCTTGTCACTGTGGGGTCAGGCTTTGAGGTCTCATATGCTCAAACTAGACCCAGTGTGGAACACAGTCTCCTTCTGCTTCCTGCAGATCAAGATGTAGAACTCTCAGCTCCTTCTCAAGTATCATGTCTGCTTACATGCTACCGTGCTACTCGCCATGATGATAATTGACTAAACTTCTGCAACTGTAAGCCAACTCTAATTAAATGTTTTCCTGTATAAGAGTTGCAGTGGTCATGGTGTCTCCTCACAGAAATAGAAACCTTAACTAAGACAAGTACCTCTACAGAAAGGTATCAGGTTCTTTGAGTACATGCCTATCTTAGTTAGGGTTTCTATTGCTATGATAAAAACACCACAGCCAAAAAGAAAGTTGGGGAGACAGACAGACAGATAGATATAGATAAAAACATCCCACAGACAAACGTTCAAGGGTACACCTTGAGCTTCCTGTGTTTAAAACTAGTGGAACAATGCATGGAAATGACAAGGCCACTTACTGTCCATTTGGTTTAAGCTTTCAGGTGAATCTCTAACTAGCTAATCAATACAGATTTTAAAACATTGAAAGGCAAATTTATTTAAGTGTATTATGCAATTTTCAACTTAATTTGATTCCAAGTGTGGACTTTCAGATTATTTCCCTCTGTCAATCACATTCTTATACTACACATTCTTATTGAGTGCTCGCTTGCAACGCTGTCCTCCCTCACATCTAGACATTCTACTTTTTAAACTCTTATTTATTTCTCATGGCTCTTTAAAGATCCTCAGCTTAGAGCAGAAAAAGCTGGAGTCTTCCTGGCCTGTCAAAATACACTAATAGTTCACCTCTACTCATCTGATAGGCTTTTGATAAAGGTTGTTGCAAGAAAACACTAGACGATGCGAAGCTTGAGTTTTGCCAGTGAGATTTTGAGAGCTCTGGGCTTTTTCTAGATTGTTCCATTTAACCTAGAATTTATTACACAAGAAAAACATTAAAAAATTCTAATGCTTCCTAACTGGATACTTTGTCCTCCTTCTGCCGTTTGAGCATTCAGAAGCTGGCTTTCTGCTCTGTAGATCTCTCGGCACACCCTGTCCAGTTTTAAATTTTAATATTTCCTGCACAGCATGTGTAACTTACTTAGGTCTGGTAGCCCAGAGTATTTCCCTCTGTCAATCACATTCTTATACTACACATTCTTATTGAGTGCTCGCTTGCAATGCTGTCCTCCCTCACATCTAGACACTCTACTTTTTAAACTCTCATTTATTTCTCAAGAATCAACTGAAGTAATTCAGTAGAAAGCTCACTTGAGAACTTAAGCCAAATTAATTCCTCCTCTCTCTGAACTCCCATAAATGTTTAGTGAGTCAGGCAGCTTGTCCTAGGTGAAAAGAGCATGATCTTTGAGCTGAAGATTTCCTAGTTTTGAATACTGTCTCTGACAGTTATTAGCTCTGGGCATATTATTCTATACTTCAAATCCCTCATGTGTAAAAAAATATGTAACTAAAGGTCTTGGTTCTACAATAAAAGTCTACTTTTAAAATGACTTGCCTGTCCTTTTTTTATGAATTTTTTGAGTGTAGACAGCGTTTCTTACATTCTGACTTTATGGTCAGATTCATTTTGTTCTCAGTGGTTGGCTTACTGATTGATTGATGTTCATTTTCAGACACACACACACACACACACACACACACACACACAGATTTTAAGATCTGCTTTCAAACTTCTTCAATAGGAGTAGTATATATAGCTTAATTTAATTTACTTTACACACTCTGATCCCTTGCAATTATCTCCTATACCACCCTTTTATTCTAACTATATATTCCCATTAACATTTTTAACTTTCATAATTTTCTTCACATACTCGTTTTCTCAACACTGCCATACCATGAACAGGATCTGTTTTGACATTTGAATCTCTTATGCCAAATAAAAATGAGGGACTTAGATGGTCAATATCTAATCATCCAATTACAGTGTTGCCACATATAGGTTTTCCTAAATCAATTCACATTTTTACTCCAGCTTTTGTTAAAGTAATTGGTGTAAAGCAAAAAGATAATATTAATAGATAGTGGGACTTGTTTGAAAGTATTTCTTCTAATAGCTAGTAGAAATTTAAGTTCTATGAAGATGCATTATCCATCACTATGGCAACCTGGATAAAATGGATTTTTCAGAATAATGTTTATTGCTAGATAGTTATAGTCAGAAAAGAAAAGACTAAGTAGAGATTGTGTGTGTGTGTGTGTGTGTGTGTGTGTGTGTGTATGATTTAAGTGGAATAGAATCAATGGCTACAAAACCAGACCCTGTTTTATGAAACAGTAATATATTGTATCAGTGAAAGAGGAGATAATAGGAAACAGAGAGCTAGGGTGAGGCAGCATTCCAATGCATTTTGGTACAAAAATAATACTAACAAAAACATCCTATATTCCTTGTTCTGGTTACTGGTACTTCTCTCAGGAGATGCAATTATTGTTTGTATTGATTTTCATTTGAAAACATTCCCTCTTCTGTGTCAATGGAGAGACCTCAACTAGTAAATAATTGCACATCATACAAAAATACTGCTTGACTTTTTAATGTAAGTTTCACAGTCTCAAAGCAAATTAATCTTCAGATTATGTGCTCTGTCATTTACAGTAAATGTATCACAAAATGTAATGCAAAATCTAAATGAGACCTTTTGGTTATCAGAGATAAACTGTGGATGAAGCAGTCTAACCATCTCTGTTCCACATTTAGAAAAAACACTTTAGAAAGACAGTTCATGTCCAAGGTTGTCTACATTATTCTTTTCATGAAATCTTTCATTAGAAAAAGAAAATAATTTTAATACATTGTATAATTAATGTAGAAATAATATTGTTCTTTCTCCCAGCTTTTATTTTCAACAGTACTAGTTATATTTAAGCCACATTTAAAAAATACATCATGTAATGCTTTAATTTCTTTGAAAAATTTTAAAATGTGTATGGGCATGCACGCTGTATATGTGCCTATATGAATTCAGGTGTACTTGTAAGTGTGTTTGTGTGCTTGTGGAGGCCAGAGGTTGACCATGAGTGTCATCCTTATTCTGTTTCTGATGGACTAGGAGTTAGACAAATTCCCTAGTAGGCAGACAGATAAGGAGGAGCCATGATTAGGTAATGAAGATGTCATACTTCCAACACGGCTAGCTTCTTCCTACCCTCCTGAACCAAAAGCTAAAGGCCTGGGGGCTTTTTCTCCTGCTCGGAGCCCTCCGCCCCAGGTCTACCAGCACCCTCATCTCTGCTGATAGATCTAGAAAAGTTCAAGGCCAGATCAAGACATTTTTTATGCTAAAGCTGTCTATGGTCCTATCAGCCACCCTATCCCTGCTCGCACTGAACAATATGAAATTAGGGGAGGGAGAGCCCTTAAAGACCCTTAAAAACCCTACTGGCTCCCAAGTTTACAGTCTGCTTTGTAGAAAGTCTCACTGTCTGTGTACTTCCTGTACTTGTATGTCTCCTCAGTCCCGGTAAAAGCCTTTCTTTACGGCTGCCTGTTGTGTTTGAGAAGCTCCCTGCAGCTATCTATTACACCTGAGAGGTATTTTTTAAAAATTATTTATCTGGCAGATAAAATGATTGCAACCAAAACCCTTAGATGGTATCATCTCTACCTTGCTTTTTGAGACAGAACTCACAGAACGTGGAGTTATGGATTGGCTAGATTGGTTGACCAGAGAGTCTGGAAAGTATCTGTCTCAGCACTTACTACACACAGTACTAGGGTTAGGGTTTCAGATACACACTACTTCACCAGCCTGCTTATGTGGGTCAACAACTCTGGTCTATTGATATGATGCTAGTTTTTCTTCCTTCTGTTCTGGAGATGGCCTCTTTCTCCCAGCATGTTAAGACTGAAAGCTGAGTTGTCCTCTCTTTCATGTCTTGCTTTTCCTCTCTACTCCTTTTTTTTCAGTCTTCTTAACACGTGGCACCAACATCTACTCCTCTATTCAATCCCAAACTCAGCAGTCATCCTGTTCATTGCTCTATCACTCCCAGGACCTGAGCATTTTCTTTTCCTAAAAAAAGAATGTCTTAGAACTCTATGCTTCCTTTGTCTTCAGTATCAAGCGCAATTGTATACAATGTTACTGATTTCTCACACATAGACTGTCTTATACCCTTAATATTTAGGTTTGTTTCACAGCTAGAGTATTTATTACAAATAGAAATCAAATTATGCTTTGGCTCAGACAATTATTTAAAAAAAAACTTTAAATACATCCAAATAAACTTCTTACCTTAGTTTTCCTGGGGCCTCTTGGTTGTGCGCAGAGGCTGTACACACTTGATTCATGGCATTTCTTGCCTTGCTGATTTCCCATGAACCGCACTGGTCCTTTTGTTCCCCAAACAAGTCAAGGATGCTGTAGTTTACAGATTGTACCTTTATGCTTTATGGACTTAACTACCATTCAACAAGTTTTTTCTCGGCTTCTTATGAGCCTGGTCTTTCTCATTCTTTAGCTCAAATATTCCTTCCTTAGACTTATCTAGGCACCACTGCCAGAACCAAGCCCTCCATCACCTTCCTTGTTACTCTCTAGGCTTTTCTCTTGGTTTATTTCATATGTGGCACTTACCTAGAACTCCAATGACTTGGATCTGTTGTTCATGCATTGTTGTCCTTTTACTTCTAACTAGTTGTAATACCAAAGAACAGAGATCTTGTCCACGCCTTTTCTTGCTTAACATCTACCTTTTACACTCACAGCTCTACTGTGAGTGGCATGCCTAGTCTTTTTATTTTGTCTTCTCTCAGTGCATTGATCTTCCTTATTTGTTGTCTTGTCATTTTTGTACGACCTTTCTGGGGAGATATTTATTTTGCTCACTGTTTGAAGACAAAGTCCAACAGGGCAAAGAATGTGTGCAGGGGCCAGAGGAACCTGGTCACATTGCATCTATAATACTTTCTTTCCCTTAGTCTAACCAACACAATGTTATTGACATTCACAGATAGGAAAAAGCTACACGGTATTTGTTGAATTCCTTTGGATGCCATTTTCAGAATTGAGGTATCTCCACTCTAATGGGCAGAGTGAGTTAGGAAATAATGGACTAGTTTGTATATAGTCAGGAAATTTAGGAAGTTATGGAGTCAACGAGTTCCAATCCAGTGAAGAAGAAAAAGAGAGGAAGTTATATATTTATGATTTAAAAACAGCAAGATGGGGTAATGGTTTGACTGAAGCACAGAAAACCAGGATATATTACGATACTCCTTCCTTAATTTGAGGACTTTTAGATACAATACCTTAAAATAGAAGTCAGGCTGACAGGTGGGATTGTGAGAAAATTCACCCTGTGTGTTTGTAGCCCTCTGCCTCATACTCCTGCTCTCCCTCGCTGGTGTTTGTTTACCTCGTCCTACTTTTGGGAAAAAGGCACAGAGGGAGAGAACGTTATTTCTGTAACAGCTTGGCTATAGGAAGATTAGTATCAAATACAAATACTTTAAATAAAATCACATCCATTATATTAATAGTTCTGAGTTAAGAAGAATTTTTTTCAAATATATTATTTTATTAGGCATGTTTAAGGGAAATTTCTTTTTTTAAAGTTAAAAGTTGACATTGTGATTCTAATTTTAAGGTATGTCTTTGAATATTTGCTCTAGACATGTAATTTATTAAAGCTACATGTTATGTTGATAAATTCAAAACCACTTAAGAATCATCATATTTATAGCTTTAATTCTGCTGGCTTAAAAAAAAGAATTAGAGAGAAGTTATTTTTAATTCATCCAGAGTACTTAAATAAGAAATTAACCATGTTAAATTTATGAATACAATTTAAAGCATTGCAAGTATTGCTTTTATAAATGAGACCATTGTTAAAATTTGCTAGAAATATAAATAGAATAAAAATTTGAATATCAGATCTAAATCATATATACAAGAATAGTGTTTTAAATATTAGTAGTAAATCACTAAATATGTTTGAGATCCTAAAGTTATAGGCTGGGGTATTTTCTTTAATGAAATGGAAGGTAAGAATAAAACACTTTCTCAAGTTTGAAAGCCAAGTTGAGTCACAGTATGCATCATTGTTATGTGAAGTGGGCAGCAAACAGAGACAACAGGTCAGCTAAGATGCTCTGAATTGTAGATTTGACCTTGTGCTTTGTAGGTTGTGATGTCTGTCTCAAAGCAGCCTGCTGTTGAAGAAGAAGGTCTACATTTATCTAGAAATCATGTGTGCATAGGCACACACACACACACACACACACACACACACACACACACACACACACATTGTACCTATTTTATTCCCACAGGAAACACTTAAGGTTATTAATAAAAAAAGTGAGGTTATTAATCAACCTCACTTTTAAATGATTCTGAAAGATTAAATGACTTGATTATTCTCTTTCTCTAGCTACAAACACAATGTGACCAGCTGTCTCAGGCCTCTGCCTGTCTCTTTTGCCAATATGGACTACATCTTCAAACTGTGAGCAAAATAAAGCCTTCCTCCATTAAAAAACTTAAGTAGCTTATTCAGAGTTATATTACATAGATAGAACACAGGATGTTTCATCAATAACACTCTCCTTCCATTACTGCTGACTTTATTATCTCCTCCTTAGCTAATTTCTTAGTATAAGAGGTACTCTGTACGGGAGTGAGCTAGCCATACCCTCCATTGACTTCTCTTAGTTGTACTTCCTTATGTAAAATTTAACTATACATTATTATCCTTTCAAATTTTTAACATGACATATATGATTAGGTTTTGATCATGCCTATCACATTTCAAAGTACATAGAAGTTGTGAAATGGCCAAATAGAGCTATTTTAAATGCACACTGTCGTAATCAGTTTTGTCATGAGAACACTGACATTTTCCAATAACGTACGATTCCAACATCAAATGTGGTCTCCAGACTGCAGAAATGAGTCTTGGATTTTATCATCTTGTACCCTTTGACCAGCATCTTTTCAGGAGACAACACCTGAAGGAATCAATTAAAGGGCACTTGGGTAGATGAAATCTATGGAACTGGGTCAAAGAAGCTCAATCATTTTTATCATTTTCTTAGCTGTGTGCACGTATGGTTGGCAGTGTGTGTGTGTGTGTGTGTGTGTGTGTGTGTGTGTGTGTGTGTATAACCAAATGCTCTTCTAAGTTTGTATTGTAACCCCTTAAAAGTGTAGTCTAATTTTACCCATGGAAAACTTATTATAGAAGTTAGATGATGAATTTAAGTTGTATGGCACAATGTTCAGTCGGTAGCCAACTGCAAACCTGACCTCTTAGCTGGAGATGTTCCTTACCTATACTTACCTTACCTTCTGAGATAGGACAGCTGTGCTCCCCTCTGAGGACTGAGACCTAGGAAACTACTTGTAGAGCAAATGGTGATGGCAACAATGTTTGAACTGAACTCACACAAAAAACATGCTGTGACCAAAATGACATGAAGTCCATACTAGAGGACATTTGTTTTCTATTAAGGATGCTTGTATTAAGCCAGTCTACGCACGCAAAATCAGCCACATACCACTTAGACACTGTATGACTTTGAAGATGTCCCATGGGTTTCTGTGTGTTACCTCTTTGACCTGCAAAATGGACACAAGAGAAATAGTAGTATTTTCTTTCCAAGGTGGCTGCTAACAGTAAATGAACAGCTATAAAACATGAAAACATTTGATAGTGAATGACATGGAATATAATTTAAATAAATGCTAGTAACAAATATGCTTATCAATAGAAAACGCACTTAAACGACTTGGTAATTAGTTTTGTTCATTTTGATTTCTTATTGTGGAGAATAAAGCTGTTTTGTATTCCTCCTGTGGTGGCTTCCAACATCTACATGCTTCTAGTTGTAGGTTGTAGACATCAAATAAATGTTTGCAAGTCTTTAAATTAATGATTCAAAATAGCGAAAGACATTGTTACTTCACACCTTACATGTCAAGTCTATAGGGTGTCATCAAAGATTTTTTAAAGGCTTCTACATCTAATAATGACTTATACAACACTATAGACTCTGCATGGGATAAAAGGGACTTTTTCCTCTGGATACAGCATCCAGACAGAGCCATCTAGTCAGGGTGTTTGTGGTTCATAGCATTTTCTAACTTGAACAATTAAAGTACAACAAAATCTGTCATCTCAAGCAAAATGGGAGTGATTTGCGTAATACACCCAAGTTAAAGAATTCTTCTGAAGACATTGCATTCTTCTGGACTATGTGAATTCTACCTAAAGAAATGTTGCGACTAAAACTACCTGCCACCTCAAGAACCATGTGAAATTATTTGATCAATTATTTATAAAAAGTTGCAATACTGCATTCAAACTAGACTCTCCTATGGTGGATTACTACAGTGAACCTCATGATTTGTAAAACTGTATTTTGTTTGCAAACAGTTTCTTTTCATTTTTAGGAAAATGTAACAAGCGCTTTTGCACTAATCTTCTGAAGAGTCTTTAATTGCTATTGTTCTGGTTAATGGGCCTTTTAACAACGAGCCCTGGGAGCAAATAGAAAAGGACTGTTTCATAAAGTAGTGCGTTTCCTCTCCTAGGTGGGCTTTGTAAGAATTAATGTTTCTAAGAAATGTAGAAATAAAAAAAAGTAAATCTATATTTCGTGGGAGCCTGAATTCAAAAAGCCACAGATGCTTCCATCTAAGCAGTTCTAATCGTGAAACTGCAACTTCACTGAATATGAAGCTCTGAGTTTGGCGTAATGACATCCCTGTGGATTGACGGGTGAAATTCAAGCCTGCCGTTTCCAGCATCCTGCTTGTGCATTTACCTGAGCACCACATTACATAAAGGAAAAGACGGTGCTCTCATTCCTTTGATACCTTGCTCCCATCGACACTCATTTGGCACTTGTTCAAACATAACATACATTTTACGATAGATTTGTTTGATAGTGCAATGGATACTGCACATATTATCAATTGCCATGACAACAGGTTTATGATCCTGCCATCACATTAGAGCTCATTAGTGCCAAAACCATCCATAAGAATAGTCATAGTACAGAATGGGAAATTTGATTCTTTTTGATCCACTTTTAAAATATCTTCCCTATGAAGAGATTTGTGTAGTTTCTTTCTTCTGAAGATCCAATCAGTCTTCCTGTTCCTACTAGTATTATCCACATTTATATCAGAAGCCTCATTTCTTCCAAAAGATTACAGGTGAACCCTACTTAGCAGTGTTCAAAGTCTAAAAATTCACCCAAATAATATGTGTGCATTGTGTATGACTCCACTTCTATTTGGTCAGTAGTGGTACCCCATAAAAAGAGTACCTTCTGGCTGATGTATTATTATTGTTTTACTGTCCATCCACTTCAATAAAAAGATCAAGTAAATCTTTATTTTTGAAAGAGCTTTCTGTAGGAGGATTTAGTAGTGTCCTGTAATCATTTGAAAGTGCCATCTTTGTTTTTCAATGAACTAGCTCACTTTCGTTTACTGTCCCATCTCTCCCCTCACTGAGTACAAGCAAACCTCAAGGCAAAGTCTCGACACCGAAGCCCATTCATCAGCAGAGGAAGTACAAACAAAATAGCTTGCAGCATGCTTCAACTCAATGCAGCAAGCACTTTGACACCGGAGTTCCACACCATGTCCTAAACTAGCAACTGTGGAAACAAAGTGGGGACAGATCCTTTTCAAGGACGTAGAATGAAAATACTGCAATGTTATAAACATTAAAATATATCTAGAGTGCATTGAATACTAATCTATAGAGGTACTTCAGCATAGTGGTTAAAAATATGGATGTGGTTAGATTGAGATCCAGAATTTTCTGAGTTCAAGCCCAACATTAGGACTTGTTTCAGGAGTGGCATTGGACAAATAATTTAGCTTGTCTTTGCCTCGATTTTTAAACTAGCAAAGAAGACAATATTTGTGTCTACTTCAATGGGTTATGAGTTAATTTTTATCCTACATACAAATTAGGTAATATTGATGAATGCGTTATTCAATGTTTGTGACACACTAGATTGAATGTAAGTTTTGAATGGGTGAAATAATGAAGAACCACTTAATGTTTGGTGGGTGAAGGTGGTACTCCTTGAATATTGGGAAAGGTACTTCATAGTGCAGGTATTATATCATAGGAGTGTCTGAAAGTTTGTGTCTATAATTTTGGTTATACTATTGAAGATCAATTGGCAGAGGAGGTCCTGATGATATCGTTATGAGATCGCTGTAATGGGTCACAATAATAGTCCAGAAGTTTTCCTGGACCAGATGCCACTAATGGAAAAGAAAATAGCCATGGCCCATCAAGGCAGAAGATGGGACATTTCTCATGAGGGAGTGCCGCATTAGTGATTTTTCTCATCTCTGAGACAAAATGCATGGGGGAAGCAATATAAAGGAGAAGAGATTTCCTGGCTCCAGTTTTCAAGTTGAGTTCAGTTCCTCAGAACAGGGAAGGCATAGCCACTGGAATAATTCTATCCCTGCTGATGTTTCTACAGTGTGGCAACTCCTTTACATAGAAAAAGACTGGAAGTAGAATGGTGACTCATGCCAAGATACTTGCTAAAGAAGTAAAAAAAAAAAAATAGCATAACGTGTAAAATTCTAAAACATTTACTGAAAAACGTGATTGAATGAAGACTATTCTAGGAAAATTGCCACCCACCAGTCTAGCTAATTATCAGACCAAACAATGACATTTAAACAATTATTATCTTTTTCTACTAGTCATATAGCCAGGGTTACCTATCTTTTTTTCCTTAATAAAATGCTCCAAGAAACAGGTGGTACTTAGATTAATTTTCCTAAATTTTTCTCCTTAAAAGAAACCTGAGATTTAATTTGACTCTTGTCTTTCATCAAATCAAAAGAAAAAAATGACAAAGGCAAAGAAAGCAGAATTTAGAGGAAAGTCACCTTCATTGTTAAGTTTTGAGTTGAAAGTCTTTGAAGGCTATGTAGTTGGAAGGAAAGAGGATGAGAACAGCAGTTGCTAATTATTGTTTATCTAGATAGATCACTAGGCTAGGCACTTACTTCTTTCACAGTAAGCCTGAAATGGACATGTCCATTCCCATTCTGTTAAGAGATTTTCTGGAATAAGCAATCTATTAAAAGTGGTCAAGACCCGTTATCTAATGGTCTATTGTGATGTCATTTTGATCTCGGTCCTTTGATATCAAAATCTAAGCCAATTCTGTAACACCAAACACAATCTGGTGTCTAGTGATTAGAGAAGACTGCATCAATATTGCCTTACTTATAGTTGCTAATTATTAAAACTTATGTCTTTCTGAAACATATTCAAAGTTTGCTCCAGCCTCATATTAAAATTTAAAATTTGAATGTAGGGTGGCTGTGCCTCAGAATGGCCATAAGTACAATTGAAGACCAGCTTGGAATCTGCAACTTTTGGAAATCTTACTAACCCTCAGAGTCATAACTAAAAGATGGAAATAAAATTTGTCTTATATGATTACTGTGAATGTAAAACCAAAGAATAGTTGTCAAGAATTTTATACCATGGTTTACCACAATTTAGAATCAGTGTAAAGATATAAAATACTCAAGGGTAGTTTGTTCAAGGTTAACCATTTTCTATAATGATGTAGGTTAGATTTTTTTTTCTTTTTTTGTGGAGAACTCATGCTTGAGATTAGAATGAAAATCACAAACAAAGGATTGTTACAATGGATTTAGTGTTGGGTATTATGTAAAAGTTTCAAAGAAATGTCAGGCAGTGTTATATTATATTTACTGAGTAGTTCAAATTTGTTAGAGACTTTAAATCACTGCTTCATATACAATTATACCAAGCTTTATTTCTACATTTTGTTTGCCAGATGAATATGAAATTTGGAGATGCAGTTTCTCTGTTGAATTAAGTTGCCAGTGGGGATTTTTGTGTCCCATCTCCATGTGCAATGTAAGGAGAATGTAAGGTGTAAGGAGAATGGGAATCTGACAGGTAAACAACTTCTGGTTGTACAGTTCATTGGTTGTGTGACACAGGACAAGTTACAGCTTCTGCAGACTCAGCCTCCACTTCTATAGAAGAAAGTGCTTACATTTAAAAATTATAAGAAACCAGAAGTCAGGGAAGATTGTGAGAAACAATGTCTCTCGACATTAAAGGTCCGTTGCACTCTTTCCAGCAGCTGTGGTTCTGGCACAGGAGGCTCGAAATATAGCTGAGGGGATCTTGGCAGTTGATGGCCTCTAGGGAGGTGAGAGTCAGTTTCTCAGAGGTGTGGCCAATGGTAGGTTTCACATCCTCCAGGGGGTGTTGTCCCATAGTCATTTGCATATAGCACTAATTGGATTCGGTTAAGCAACAGCAACAACAAAAAGATGACATGAAGTTGAGTGGGGGATGTAGGGGAAAATCAACCAAGAGTTGGAGGATGAGACAAGAGGGATTAATATGGTTTAAATACATTGTATTTATGTATGACATTACCAAGAATAAGTTAAGAAAGGAATTACAAGAAATCAGCTGTCTTCACAGTGTATGAGGAGCATTGAATAGTTGGCTACAAGGAAGAACATAAATGTTTGACATATTTTGGACAGATTTTACTTTTGAAGACCATCCAAGTATTCTAAGATAAGAAAACAAGAGGAGGATTCAGTTGGGAGGAAATGAGCTGCATAGATTTTATTTAATAAGGCTCACAATCATCTTAGACATCTCCAAACCAAACTACTGTCTCCAGCCATATATTCTCAACTTGTCTCCAGTAAGCCTTCCTGGCATTCCTAAACTTCCTCCTGCATTCACTGTACTCAAAATTGGAAAAACTCCACCATTATATACTTTTACAAAGCCCTTTAGGTCTACTGAAGTTTTCTAACATTCTCAAAGATAAGGAAATTCTCTTCAGTGACTAGGAGACAATATTAGTTTTGTTTTATCATTAGTCACAGTACTATAGCCTACATCTTAACTGTGTAAAAGCTTAACAACTCTTGTGTGTGTGTGTGTGTGTGTGTGCATGTGTGTGCGTGTGTGTGTGCGTGTGTGTGTGTGTGTGTGTGTGTGTGTGTATGTATATATCAGCTACAGATATCTACCACAGTAACTAGACTTGATGAAACAAAGTCCCTGCTTACTTGCTCCAAGAATCCATGGTGATTCTCTTACACACCATTTTCATTAGGCATTAGCAAGTATACATGACTGACAGTGTTAGTTTTTTACTCACCATTCAATAAGTATCATTTGAACGCTAGCTACTGCTCTAGGTTCTGGGATGCTCTGTGAATTGCTGAGCACATGTATTCTCTTTTTCACCCATCCTAGAGTAGAGAGCCAGTTCAGCACGACAGAATTCTGACTGCTTTTGACTGCATTAAATCTCCCCACTGAGCTATTTTCATGTTCATATTTCTAATCTCTTCCTCCCTCACCACCACTCCAGGGAGTTGTTAGAATTTTTTTGAGAAGTATTTGAGATCCACAAAATTAGAAGGTGTTTGAAAGGTGTGGCAAACATTTCTGAAAATGTGAATAACAAATATTCTGCCAGTTTTCATTTTCCTTTACTACAAACTAATAAAGATATCAACTGACTAATTACCTTTCAGAATATCTACTACATTCCTTATAGTTTGATACTACTTGGTGAAGAAAGGTAAATGACACACTTTTTTCCACATATTTGTAATCTGTTGGTAAAAGAATGTTGTTAACAAATAAATACAATGGTAATATAGGGATTAAGTTAGTGGATTAATATTGAGACATCTACTCATCAGAGTAATCTGAGGTAGAAGGATTAGGTATAAAGCAAGTTGCATGGAGATTTTAGCTTGAATTCAGATTGAGTTCTGTGGCTGACACCTGAAGTTAAGTGAATCTAATCTCAGACTAGTCATCACCTCTTATCTTCATGGAGATTGATGTTCCTAATTTAGTTAGAGGTCAGTTTTCCACTGGACATGAACAGGTTGCTAAGAATGTAGAATTGGTAGGATAAATTATGTGGCTTTTAGTCTAGGCTCCATGAAATATAGCTACTTGATACCTAGCTGTAGACAGCTACAGTAAGGAGACAGTGTGTTCAAAGAATGATACGGCTTTTGTTTTGAGCTATATCATCACACATTAAATCCTGGCACTGTTTTTGTCCCAGAGTGAGAGCCCTGTAAAATAAAAATGAAGCCACAGATCCTGTCTTCACACAGGAGGCCATCTAGTTTAGAAGAGACTGGATGTACATAAAAATAGGAAACAATGCCTTAGCCAAAGTAAATTCAGCCTCTGCTATTCCCAAGCATCTTACTTGCATTATCTCCCACAAGCTCAATAGAGTTTTGTGAAGGAACTCATATCATCTAGATTTTAAAGCTGGGAAAAATGTCTGGAGAGGTTAAGAGCTGAGTTGAGATTCCTAACAATGAGTTTTTTTTTCTTCAGCAGATTCCAAATTTGTTGGCGTCCAAGATTAAGTGTGCAATCTTCTGCTTTTATGAGCTCTCTTAAAAGTCTGTGGATCCTGGTTTTCCAGGGAAATGAAGAACCACAGCTAGACACAACGAGTATCTGAGTCTTTTGCACAGATACAAATGTATTGCTTTTGCATGGAAATTCACCATATATGATAAGGAAGAAAGATGCTGAGGACATACTTTCCTTCCATGGCTCCTGCTGATGTCCACCTGACTACTTTCCACTGATAGATGCTCAGAAATCAGGGAAAGAAAGTAGAACCTTACATACTGCAGGATGGTCCAGGAAATAGAAGCATTGTTCTCACTTGGGATCTGTCAGAAGTGCAGATTTCTGGGCCCCATTACAGATGTTCAAAGGCTAGATTCTGAGATACTGGTAGAGATTTTGAGCAAAGCTAATTGCTGTTTATTTTCTTATGTATCATGCATATGTATGTGTTTATGTATCTGCACACACATGGTTGCACACGAACCTGTTTGTGGAGGCCATAGTTTGACAGAGAGTGCATTCCTCTCTTACTTTCTACTTCATGGTTTGGGGGGAAAAAAAGGGAGTTCTCATTGGACCTGGAGCTCACTGATTCAGGTAGACTGACTAACCAAGTCCCAAGGATCCTTCTGTCTCAAACTCCGCAGCACTGGGTTCACAGGCTCATGCTGCTGGTCATCATTTTACACAGATGCAGGGAAATAGAACTTTAGCTCCCTTTGCTTTCAAGACAATTGCTTTATCAACCGAGACTCCCTGCCCCATCCCCAGCCCTACAAACTAGTACTTATAAATGCACTTTAATAATGTACGCTAACACAGCTAGAATTTTAAATGGTGCTATGTTAAGACTGAATTGACAGAAATAAATAGCAATTAAGGAAATTTGCCTTTTGTAGGTAGCTATGCATAGTCAGCTCCCAGACTTGCATAAACTGCATTTTGTATTCTGATTCTAAAGTCCCCAAGGTTGGGAAGGAACCCATCAGACTCCCAGTTTGCTCTTAAATGTCACTAGAAGCTGCTCAGAATTACAACCTCATTATAACACACACATTTGGTGATTTTTTAAAATAGAAAGATGGGTGTATTTGGGCTTATGATTCCAGAGGGATCAGAGTCCATCACTACCACAATGGGGAAGCATGGCAGTAAGTAGGCATGGTGGCTGGACCAGCAAACTAAAAGGTCACATCTTAAACTGCAGGCGGGGAGCAGAGAGGATGCACTGGGGGTTTTCTGTGGGTTCGAAACCCCAAAGTTCACCCCACTGACACACTTTCTTGAGCGAAGCCACACCTTATAAACATACACATACATATCCACAAACTAGGGACCCGGTAAATATTTAAACATCTGTGCCGATAGGGCATGGTCTCATTCAAAGTACCACAGTCGTGCATCTCTCGATTTTAGATTTCAATACTGAAAAAACGAACAACAAACAAACAAAAATCTCTCTCTCACACATACTAAGTATAAATATTCAGTATCAACAGATTTTTTTTTTTTTGATTTGGATTTCATCAGAAACAACTTGGTACTATTTTAAAAATGCAAATGTCAAGAGTACTCTTGGGCTTCCGATTATAGAACTGAGTATTAATTTTTAATTCATTTTTCTATCTATTGAAAATAGATTCTTTTGATACCATATATTCTGATCATGGCCTTCTCTCCTCTAGCTCCTGTGAGATCCCCCCCCTCCACCTTCCTTTTCATTGGAATCCCCAGCCTTTTTATATCTTATTAGAAAAGAAATGGTCATCTAAAGGATAGTAACAATATAAAATAAGATAAAACAAAAAACAAACAAACTAGAATAGCACAAAACAAATCAAAGGAAAAGAGCCAGAGGAAAAAAAACCTAAGATACAGATAGAGATGCAGAGACACATATTTGTACATACAGGAATCCCACAAAAAACACAAAACCCGAAGCCATAACATGTATGTAAAGTGCCTGTAAAGTAATACAAAAATGCTTTGTCAAAATCTTTTGAGGCAAAGAACCTCCAAAGATGCCATTGAGTTTGTTTGGAGTAGTTGGTCATCTACTGCTAGGCATAGGGCCTACCTTTAAGAGTGGTTTGTACACCTAGTGAGACTCCCTGGGGGAGAACTGAGTTTTTCATTTGTGGACATAGCTTCTTGGTTAGGGAGGAGGACATGTGTCCACTTCTCCTGTCAGTGCTGGGCCCCATCTGGTTCAGATCCATGCAGGTCCTACGCATGTTGCCACAGACTCTGAGTTCATGTGTGTGCTGGTCCTGCTGTGTTTAGAAGGCTTTTTCTCCCTTGCTGTCCTCCATCTGCTTTGACTCTTACAATCTTTCCTTTTCCTTTTCTACAGGGTTCCCTGGGCTATGAAGGGAGGGATTTGATGGAGACATGTCATTTAGGACTGAGTGTTCCAGGGACTTTCACTCTCTTTACATTGTCCAACTGTGGGTCTCTGTATTTCTTCTGGGGATATATTTATATTGAGAATTTGTACAAATTTAACAAATGAAACCAGATAAATTGATGTAATGAAAACCCCATGAGAAGGGTAATGTAGATGCAGAGATTTAAAAAAAAAAAACCCAGGTACTATTCCTGACATTTTCATCTTTAGCATTGAGTGTTCATTGAGACTGCATACTGTAATAATGGTGGCTAATGCTGCATGGTACAATGGAAAATGATTGAGTGATGTATTAGTGCTGCACACCACGTCTGAATGTGTACATACCAGCCTGGCTGCTTTTAATATGTGCAATAATTACAGATACTTAGCCGGCAGGTCTAGCTAAACATGGTTAAGTAATCACTGAAATAAAATGCAGCACAGTTAAATCTTTTTAAACTTAATGCTACTTCTCCTGTTAACATGCAAAATAACCATGATGTTCTTCAGAAAAAAATAACCTTCCTATAGAATGACTCTTCATGCCATGCAACAGTTCCAAAAGTGTTCTGTTAATTAAAGAGCAGAGAACTAATGTCATTGTAGGTTAGGCAGAGCTTGCCATATAATCCTATGCCTTGAAGATGATACTGTGCAGTAGGTCACTAAAAACCTGACCTGTGAGGAACATGAAATGAAGATTATCATAGTTTGTATATCTCTTAATTTCTATAAAGTTGAATTGTGGTCTTTTACTGTTAAAGGTGAAAGAAAGAGGTTTAATTCTTCATAGGCCAGTTTCACTCTCCTTTAAACCAATTTCCTCCTCCCTCTGACCTGTGACATAGATGTGCCTTAACTTCTTAACTTAAAGTCCTCCCAATAAACAAATCACCCAAAGAAACCAGTCCCAGAATGTGGTCCTCCGAGCAAATATCTTCTGAAGTAATTACATTTACCTAATGACTTTCATTAAAATTGGATATACGGTCCTTGGCAAATGTCTAGAATCTCAACATATTTTAAATCTGTTTCAAAATGACCACAATCAATACCCAGTACATATACGAAATGGCACGTAACTGCACATAGAAATAATACATCTTTGATAGATAAATCAAATTGTTTTATTTATATGCATACATTCTTGATGCACTTCGTGATAGAATTAACATATTTTGAATGGCACTGTTTCCGTCAAATGTTGAAAATATGAGTACCAGAAATGAGCATGGAAAATAGCTCCCTGTCTGGTTATAAACTCCATTTTTTCCTCTCTCCACTGTATACTTAGGGTTGTAGCCAGTCCCTGCAGCTTCATGAATTAGCTTTGATTTTCCTTACTTTCAAGCTGTTTTTAATAGTAATGATTGTACCTTTAAAATAACAAATCCCTCTTTTAAACTTCATTTCCTGCTTTGCTTTCTCTTCGGGTGATCACCTTTGAAGTTTGAGATAAGTTTATCTGTTAATAACCAAATTAAAACATTCCCAGTTTAATAGAAAGATCAAATCTATTATATATTTCAATAAAATAATTACAACTGTAATGCCAACTCTGTTATGTTCTATTGACATTTTTATGAGTAGACAAACTTTAATATGACTCTCTTTTGATAGCCTCAAACTCACAAGGGACAAAAGCATCCAGCACTAGTTCCAGGACAGATTTTTATTCTGAATGCCTGGAAGATATATACAAAGCCCCAACCCCTACACAAATCCCATGTGTTCTAAGACTGGTTTCTTTATATGGCACCACAAAAAGTGCTGCTACAGGCTTTTTCACTCATGCCATTGGAAGAAGGAAGCATCCATTCATGTTAAGCAGTTACCGTAGTGCAGAATTCCTGAGTTGAGTGGATATGCACTGTGAAATGTTCTCCATTCCATGGAGTCTATCTGATAACCGAAGGAATTTATTTGGGGTTAACTCACAACAAGCATAAAGGAGGTGTTCGCAGAATCCAGGAGGGGTGGGCCGTTGTCCAACGTGGTTCTCTGGAGAATTCTGCCTTGATCCACAGCACCAGCATCCAAGACCTAGAGGTAGCCAAGAGAGAACTAGCACCTACTCATGCCAGTTCTCAAGACATCCCCATCTTTTCCACATCCCGAGGAGGAGGCAGGTGCCTAGCAGTTACCTGCTGCCTCCTAGGGGCGATGCTTCAGGGTACAGACAACCACTCTTACAAAGGTTTTATTAATTTGCATGGAGGTTTACAGTCCAGTTCTTTTATCCCAGAGAAGCACAGCTACTGTGTGACTCCTGTTTCCTCTAATTTGGAAAAGGAAATCGTATACTCAAAGAAATTACCACAGCCCATTCTGTTTTAAACCTTTAGCTGACTTTTCTCAGGAAGTATGCCCTTCTGATCTTTGTTTCATCTTCCTAGGACAGAGGCAATCACTAGCATTTTGAGGCAATGTCTACAGTAACACCTCCACTTGTTGAAGTTTTAGACCTCTTGAAGGGTTTTTCACCTTCAAGCATGCAGTGTCTGTCCACTTATTATCTCTACCCATGTGTTGAATAGCACTGGCCGGAAGAATTGATAGGTTCTAGGAGTTCAAATCTCTGGAATATGTTAGACAGCCTGACCCTTACCCTTCTAGGTTCTAGGAACCCTTGCATAGTAGTCATTTTAGTATTTGTTGAAAGGGTGGACTTGCTTCTATTTTTGCTCAATAAAATTACTCCATTATATACTTACTCTATTATAATTAGTGCTCTTTCCCAGCAAAACACTCATTGTATGTTAACCTGGCCTGCTTTAGTTTGTCATTTTTAATGCTTTCAATCTTAAATGACACAATTAGAGCATGCGCTATTGCACGCTTTTAAAAACACAAATCTGCACATAATGGTGATCAAAATGCAACCCTGAGCTATTCTTAGGAGACTCTAGAACAACTGTATGAGTAACTTGGGTTCTGAAAATTGTTTTGATGTTGGCTTGATCGGTATTTTTGAGCATCTTTGGTGAATATTGGATAAAGAATCTTTAAATCATCATACCAAAAGCTCTCTGAACCAGTAGTTATTTGTGAGAATAGTTACCAAACATGTTCAGAACATACGTCGTCTCCAGCTCTCCCAACAGTCTCATGAAATTCTAATTTTGTTCAAATGAAGACTAAGGCTCAGAGTTGAAATATTTTGTTTGTTTTAATTATAAATCTTCTAAGTGAGGTTCTAAGTGGAAAAGTTTCAGATTGTACCTATTAAAATATAAATGAGCTGGGCAGCGGCGGTGGTGCATGCTTTTAACTTCAGCACTAGGGAGGCAGAGCCAGGTGGATCTCTGTGCATTTGAGGCCAGCCTGATCTACAGAGTGAGATCCAGGACAGGCTCTAAAACTACACAGAGAAACCCTGTTTCAAAAAACAAAACAAACAAAAACAAATGAAAATATTTGGTATCCAATTCTCTAAAAAGTGAGTAATCAAAATTAACCAATCTGATTATAATTAATAGTTTTAAAGATTTTAACAAATGACCAGTACTTAGGAACCCAAGGCAGAAGGAATGATACATAGCGAGTTATATTCAAGCCTAGGCTATGAAATGAGATCCAACCTAAAAAAAAACATAAACAAAACAAAAAGTCTGTTGTGGAATATTTAACTAGGCAAAGATGTGTTACATTTGTTTTTGCTGCATTTGCTTAATGATGCAAGGATGTGTGTTTAATGATGTAAAGATGTGTTGCATTTGTTTCGCCTTGCCTGCCTAAGGCACCTGATTGGTCTAATTAAAAAGCTGAACAGCCAATCACTAGTCAGGAGAGGGATAGGCAAGGCTGGTGGGTAGAGAGAATAAATAGGAGAAGAAATCTAAGAGGGAAGGAAGAAGAAGAGAATGAGGGAGAAGGAGAGGGATACACCCAGGGCCAGTCAGACAGACACCAGCCAGCGAGACAAAAGAACAGAGAAAGTAAGAGATACAGAAAGAAAAGTAAAAAGCCCCAAGACAAAAGTCAGATAAAGAGAAACAGGTTAATTTAAGTTAAAAGTGGTAGCCAGAAAAGAGCTAAGCTAAGGCTGAGCACTCAAAACTAATAATAAGTCTCCTTGTCATGATTTGGGAGCCTGTTGGTGGCCCAAAAGAAAAAGCCTTGTACAAAAGTCAAAAGTTATAAAATGCGAATGTTGAGAAACACGTCATTTTTTTTTTTTTTAAAGTTTGAGCCTCCATATTTCTATAGAAACAGAGTTCTCCTCCGTGGTGCATAGTGCTGGGCATGCGGTCCAAATGTGAATAGGGCATTGTGAGAGAACTAAAGCTCCTTAGACCTTTCCTTTATTCTTTTCTTTCCGTAAATCACAGACCTTTATTCAAAACATCTCTGAAGATCTGGTTAGAACACAGGATCGCCTCTTTGTTCTGAAAATCCTTAGCTTTCCATAGCCTAGTTTCTCGTACCACTTGGCAGTGCACTTCACATTGTGTTCTATAAATGCTCAATGGTGTCACAAATTCTGATGGGGGTGGTGGTTAGTGGGACATCTGGATTATTGCTTTCCTGTTCACCTTGCCAAGTAGACACATGTCTGTAGGTTTTTCTTCTCCTTTCCACAATGGCATTCAGTTTCTTATAAGTTTGTAAGTGTGTCGGCCTTGCTGTGAACAAGTTGAATCAAAACATTCCAAAGCATCCCTTCACCTATTTTAGTGTCTCTACATACCTTGACCTTCTGAGCCCTGTGAACTGTAAAGCTCCATGACATAGTGTGATGATGATAACAGGAATTTCAGCTGAATTTATCCCTGTAGTTTAGCCTTAGTCCATATTTGAGAATTTACATATTAGACCAAGGAAAATGTAATCATTAAAACTAGACTTATGTGTTCATATGAGAGTTGATGCTTCCATTAGGAACCGAGGGAAGCTCAGATCATTATCAGCTGAATTTCCTTTTTACATCATTTCTTCTGTTTGATGCTGGTTTCCTTCCAATTCTCATGACCATCTTCCAATTTTAGTAAAGCTTAGACTCTGAAAGGACATTATTTTCCAGTCAGTGGGGAATATGCAGCACATGACCTACCTCTCCATCCTTGTGTACTGTCCTTGAGCTCAGAAATGTCCATAGGCTGTCAACACTTAAATAAAGCTTCCAAGGCTAGCACTTGATTTACAGTTTACATAGTACTAGCACTTTCCTAGTTCTAGAAGAAAGAAGCCACAGAATCCTGCCTCAAAAATTGATAATAGCAAATAGATATGATGGTGGATGCTTTAACCCCAGGATTTGGGAAAAAGAGACAGGCTGACCTCTGTGAGCCAAAGGCCAGCCTGACTACATAGTGAGTTCATGCTGGCCAGGCCTGCAGATTGATGCCTTGTTTCAAGAAATCTAAGTGATAGCAATGATCCCAATTTAATGGCTGTCATTAATACATACTAAACAAACTACAAGGGGTTTGGCAAAATGTCCCTAATCTAATGGAGAATTTCCACTGAGCAGTACTCCATTGTGTATATGTACCACATTTTCTTAATCCATTCTTCAGTTGAGGGGCATCTAGGTTGTTTCCAGGTTCTGACTATTATGAATAATGCTGCTTTGAACATAGTTGAGCAAGTGTCCTTGTGGTATGATTGAGTACTCGTTGGGTATATGCCCAAGAGTGGTATCTTTGGGTCTTGAGGTAGATTGATTCCCAATTTTCTGAGAAGTGGCCATACTGACTTCCAAAGTGGTTGTATGCGTTTGCACTCCCACCAACAGCAGAAGAGTGTTCCACTTGTTCCACATCCTGCCCAACAAAAGCTGTCATCAGTGTTTTTGATCTTAGCCATTCTAATAGGTGTAAGATGGTATCTCAGAGTTGTTTTGATTTGTATTTCCTTGATAACTAAGCATGTTGAGCAATTCCTTAAATGTCTTTCAGCCATTTGAGATTCTTTTGTTGAGAAATCTGTTTAGATCTGTAGCCCATTTTTTTCCCACTGGATTGTTTAGTATTATGATATCTAGTTTCTTGAGTTCTTTATATATTTTGGAGATCAGCCCTCTGTCAGATGTGGGGTTGATGAAAATCTTTTCCCATTCCGTAGGCTGCCATTTTGTCTTATTTACTGTGGCCTTTGCCTTACAGAAGTTTCTCCATTTCAAGAGGTCCCATTTATTAATTATGGCTTTCAGTGTCTCTCACATGATCATCTGTCACCTCTTAATTCTAAATCATTCCTGGGCTTTCCCCTCAATCTCTCAATACATCTTGCGGTTTCTTTCATCTCAAGATCATTGGAGGATTTTCCAGAGCTCGTGGACTGCAGTCATCATTTTTGGGGGTTATCCAGATGGGATGATGCTCTCCTTGGATTCAGTTGTCAGAGGTGCAGTTTCTAGGTACATGTTAGGAAGTAAGCTCTCTGGTGGAGCCACCATCATGTCCTTTATCATCTTTGGCTTAGTGGCTGCTCAAAATATTCCTGGGAGGAAAAATTGATGAACTTTTATAATATCATATTTCATAGATTTTGAGCAAATAGGGCAATGTCTATTCTGTGCTATTTGTTATTTTTCTTTTAAGAATTAAGTAGATATTGGAAATAAACCTTATTAAGATGTATTGAGGGTTTCCCTGGTTCTGCTTTTCAGGTACTTGAGCACCTTCAACTTTCAGACAGCTTTGCACTTACATATTGTCTATGTGATTAGGAAAGCTGTTTGTCAGGTCCACTTCCCACCAGTGGCTTTTCATTGATGACTTATCACTCCTGATTAAAATGGCAATGAATGAAAGTGCACTGTTTGCTACAGGAATCTGGAGCAAAAAAATTCTTGGAATAATCATGCAATGATGAAGCTGCACACACAGCCATTCTTGGCTCGAGGCTGAGAAAACCATTTTTGTGGAAGGTGCCTGTGGCAGATTGAAAAAAAAAATGGACCCCAAGGGGAGTAGCACTATTAAGAGGTGTGGCTTTTAAGAGTAGGTGTGGCCTCATAGAAGGAAATGTATCCCTGTAGGGTGGGCTTGGAGATCTCCTTTGCTCAAGCTACACTCAGTGTGGTAGACAGTTCACTTCCTGTTGCCTGCAAATGAAGATGTAGAACTCTCAGCTTCTTTTCCAGTACCATGTCTGCCTGCACATTGCTGTACCCCACCATGATGATAATGGACTAAACCTCTGAAACTATAAGCACCCCCAATGAAATATCTTCCTTTATAAGAGTTGCCATGGTTGTGATGCCTCTTCCTAGTGATAGAAATCCTAAGACAGTACCTCAGAAAGAATGTTTAACCAGAGATGGATAACCAGGGAAACAGATTTTTCAGGTACAATGGAAACACAAAAATTTCACTGAATAAGTATAACTGCTGCGATGATTTAAAGCCCGTATATCTTATCATCCCACCATGGAAAGAGTTCTGCAGCACAGCCCTTTTCATTTGGTCATCTATTTCTGGCCAATTGTCTTTGTATCTTCCCATTGTTTTCTATCAGCTTGAACTTCTCTAGTAGACAACCATTTTCTTTATTTTCATAAGACAGTGAGCATTGGAATGCTTTCTGTGAAACCATTGACTAATTGAATAATTTGAAGAATGAAAAAAAAAAGTTGCCGGGCGGTGGTGGCGCACGCCTTTAATCCCAGCACTTGGGAGGCAGAGCCAGGCGGATCTCTGTGAGTTTGAGGCCAGCTTGGGCTACCAAGTGAGTCACAGGAAAGGCACAAAGCTACACAGAGAAACCCTGTCTCGAAAAAACAACAAAAAAAAAAGTTGTGCAGAAAATGAGTCAGTGGATAAAATGCTTTCCATGGGCACTCAGAACTCTGAGGGTCTTCATAGTCCTTCTTAATGCTGATATTGATATAGTTTCTTGCTTGCTCCATTCATATCAGCTAAGCAATGGACTCCCGGGAAGTGTCTGAAATTGAAAGTTAGAAAGTACCTTTTATAGAGGTCTAGGAACTGTCTGACTTGGAAGTGCACACCTGTGATTCCCCCGATTTGGGAGGTGGAGTCTGAGATCAGAAGAAGGTCACCTTCAGCTATATAGCAAGTTTTGGGCCAACCTGGGCTAGGAGACCCTATATAGCATGCAGTCTGGTAACTGTGATTGTACAGAGGTATTTATTATTTTTTGCTTCTTAGACAACATACAATACTGCAGTAAAACCACATATAACTTTAAATGTCTAAGAAGAGCTTGATATTTAAAATAAATGCTTTAAAGGCAGTAATTATCCATCGTGAAACTACATTCTTCACCCATCATCCTCTGATTACACTTTTTGCCTCAAGAATTTGTTCAGATCTCCAAGTAGTTGATGTTGGAAATGTCCTATTATTGCTTCTCTCTCTTCACTGCCGCAATTCTTCCATTTTCTTTCTTCTGTGGTAAACAACATTTTGTTTCTAGGAAAAAAACGGGGTTAGATTTACAGCCTTAGAGAAGAAAGATACCTATTTTGAAAAGCAAAATAAATATTGCATGAAAACTGCTAGTGTTTGTGGAACTTCAGGCAAAGGTCTATATCTGCTCCTGTGCCTGCCTTAGCAGATGGATTTCTGCCAGTATCTCTGACATTTCTAACAGTAAAATCAGCCAAGAGAGCAACAGCAGTCCATCTCATGGTTAAACAGGAAACATGGATAATAGGAAGTGAAAGTCCAACGAATTCTCTTTGAGATAATGAAATTAGAACAGTGGAGCAGACACCTGTAAATCATCAACCTAAGATTTACCAAGCTTTAAGATGTTTTCAATAAATTTGTGTTTTTATGTCTGATTTACTTGTATGATTGAAACAGTAGAAATCCACAGCACAATTTTAAACTATCTTAGACAATTAAACATAGACTTTCTCTCAGAATGATAATGGGTAAAAATGTGAAGACTCAATATGGGCACAGATTGGCAGGGAAGTTTCTTGGGAATAGGTAGGGCTTAAACTTAACATCAGGCTGTTTTTGAGTGTCCGTATAGGAGGAATAGTATCCAGAAGCAGTGTGGCACACACATGAATCATAGGAATTGACAACACTTGACAGTGACTCAGATGAGGACGTTAGCTTCTACTTGGTTAAGTGATAAGTTTTGAATCATCCCTTTGCTCTTTTGCGTAAAAGCAGATGGTTTCCTTGTTAGCTAAGTTATGTAAGCAGAAATACTTAGCCAAGGTAAAACCTTAAAAGACAATTTTTGAAGGCTTAACTTGACTCTTGTGGTTTGTCTGAAGATGCTCTGATGGTAGGATTTGTTTCTGAAACTGCTCAGACCTAGAGATGTCATTTGGGTAAAACGGTATGAGATGTTGACATTATCTAAAAAACAGAGGTGATAAAAATCCCAGCATGGTTTTAAATACTTTACTAGGTAATTCATATACACGAGGGAGGGAAGGTCTTTACAACATTATAAAATAGATGGTGTTTATAGATGTACATTTTATGCTTAAGAGAAGTTATTTGGTTTGCTTGATGGACCACAGATACCGAGTAACACAAGGAGGGGATAATATCAGGAGATCCTGATTTTGTGTTCACACTTTTTCTATGCACATTCACACTTCCTTGTCCTGCATGTGGGAGAGAGAATTCAAAGCACAAAGAACGATACTCTCAAAACGAATGTGTATTTTCTTTGAAGATTGTATTACACACACACACACACACACACACACACACACACACACACACACTCACGAGATTAAGCCGGAAGCACAACTTAGATAATAGTAGCTAATTTAACACTTTGTTGACTATAGAGGATTTTCAGTAGATGGATGAAGTCTTCTCTGGTGTCTGGTTCATCCCACCAACAAACTCCAGTGCTGTTCTAGCTATGCATATTAGTGCAGCTTACATGAGAGTCAAACAGTTTCCAAATAAGTTAAAAAACTTGTTAAGAAGATGTGCATTTCCCCACTTTATTAGAAAGAAAATAATATTTTGAGAGGTGCTAACAGGCAGATTTATTAATCAATTCTCATTTTTCTTACTATTTTAAATGATACACTAACTTCCTTCCAAATACTTCATGTTGTCACTTTATACCCAGCCAGTGTTTGAAAAGTTGCCTGAATATAGAGCCCATGTTCTCCCCAGCCATGGGACACCAGGTTTCTACTTCTCATGTCGTCATCAAGGGACTTAATATTCTGTTTGATGTGAAAGGTGGTAATTTTGTATTTATGAGGAATTTTAAAACTAGAAACATACTACAGTTGTTTAGTTAATTTGACATGGAAACAAACTCCATTTTAAATATTTATATTTATGTCCATTGACAAATGCTATTCTCATCTTTAATCAAAGAAACTTCTCTTTGTAGTAAGCAATGGTGAATGCAGAGACTTATAGCTGCTCAAGAAGCTGAGAATAAGTGCTAGGGATTCCCCAGATATAAAGAGAACATTAATTCTTCCCTCTGTAAGGCTCAGAGAACAGCACAGAAGAGGGTGCTGACAGACTAGAAAAGCCCATTGATAAGGAATGGGGCTGTGAAATGCTCTTTTCAGGGCATGAGACAGCCATGCAAACATGATCTCAGAGCAAATAGAGTTGCTTGTACTGCACCTGCACAAGATTAGACTTGACAACAGTCCATCATGGAGCAGGGGGTGTTAATGAGGCGCTATCCCATGTTGCTGAAGTATTAGCTAATGACAGTTTTGTATGGGGGAGGGCTAGTCATTGTCTTCAATTGTGTCCCCACTGGTAAGGCCACCAGGTGCCAGTGAATAGCTCCAAACATTTAGTCACCACAAATGGCCCTGATTAAAATCAGTGGGCCATGAAACAAAAGAAAAATACACAAAGGTAGAGAAAGTCACCGCAGGAGCGAGGCATGGCTGACAAGGGTGAGAGAGATATAAGAAATGTCTGAGATTGAGTGCAAACAGAATGTACTATATGTAAGTGCCTGAAATTTTCAAAGAACAAATCCAATTTAAAAAAAAGTTAAAAGTATTTCTTTTTTTTCATAAGTTTAGTTAAGGTTCAAATTTCACTGAAATATTTTATTTCATTGAAAGAACAGAGAAGAGTTGACAGAAAATCCTGGTCTCAACATTGCTATTTTTTCCCTTATGAATATTGATGCCATTTTAGAAATAGACAAGGTTACACATCGGATTTTTATCTTGTTATGTAGACTTGGCCTCACTTCTCATCCTCAGGGCCCTCAGAAGGCACATAGACTACCCTGCCTCTCTTTCCACATCCTTTGCACCAGAACTGCCCCGCCACTGTGAGATCTGCCATGTGGAATCATGGAAGAAGACCCAGTTCAATCCATATGCTTTCTCATACCAGACATCAGAGTTATCTCGGGTGATAGCTCCTCTCTGGGAAGGATAGAGGGGGGATTTCAACTTCTATCCATGCCGTGTAATGCAAGCCTTTGCCTGCTGGGCCCTTTGTTGCTGAATTCATCACGGCTATTCCTTCATCAAGGGACAGGTCTGAAGATAAAGCCTCAACAGGTCCCCAGTCGCATCCTGAACTTGGAAGACTTAAGACTCAAGAGAGTAATGAAATACCACGGAAAGAAAAATGAGACATGTAGAGCAGCCATCCCCAGCCAGCATTAACTACATGTAATTGCGTTCAGCAGCCTGGAACAGTTCTCAATACTAATAATAAAATGAGAAATTTCTTCAGTGAGGAAACTACATTTTTGATTCTGAGATTAAATCAAAATAATTGAAAATGAGGTAGCAGAGGAAAGGTCTCCCGTGGTTCTGTAATATCACCAAGTTCTGTGTAATTGAAAAGGAAAAAAATACGAACACAAAAAGAGTGTGTAAAGAAAGCATGTGAAGAATGAGCATCAAAGAAATCAACAGGAAAAAAAATCACTCTCCCTAAGTATAATGCCAAAGAAACACTATTGGAAGAAAAAGAAATTCATCATATCCCTCCCAGGGGGATATACAAGAGAAAATGCAAGCATTTTGAAACGAGGAGAAACAGCATTGGGATTTAAAACAAAAATTAATCTAGCTGACAAAGAGCTATGGAAGGTGTTTATGTGTTCTGCGGGGGACATAAAATCAATGAAATATGAGCATATGCATTTATGTACAACACATGCTTTGTGCTGTCTCTGCCTCACTACTGCACTTTTGTTATTCAAAATTATCAGTGACTCACAAATTGCCAATGACCTACACCAGTCAGTTTGGTTTCTCCAGAGGATGATGTAGAATAAAGATAATGATATACTGCTCCTGTACTCTCTAGTTTTTAAAATTTTTATTTCTATTCACATATATGTTTTTATGTTTGGGAGTGTCTGCTATGTGTCTGCTGATGGCTGGGAGGCCAGCAGAGGGCATCAGAGTCCCAGGAGCTAGAGTTGCAGGCGGTTTTGAGGCATCTGACTCAGGCATAACTAGGAAACAATCTTGGGTCCCCTGGACTCACTGCAAGAGCACTCAGCCAGTGAGCCATCTCTCCAGCTCCAGACTGCTTTTGTAAAGGTAGCATAAGAGTTTTTTAACAGAGTGCGCCTCAGATCTAGCTGGTGAGCAAGCGGTAAGGCCAGGACATGTACAAAGGTCACTGACAACCGAGTCCTTTCTCATTGTCAATGAGCAGAAGGAAGTGGTTAATTGCTTAGAATATTTCTGATACTGAGTGATAGTTTACTTATCTTAGTTACACGTCTGTTTTGCTTTCTAATCGTACATTCTGGGTACAATCCTTTGCCCTGGGACAGAATATTTCCTTGACACTGAGTGCTTTTTTTTTTTTTTTCAGCTTCACATTGATGAAATATGAATCTTCACAGCATGACCTGACCACAAGTTGTAAAAGCAATGCTTTCTGTTCAGTTATGTGATTAATTGTTTACTTTGAATAGCATAAAACTGCCCTTACTAAAGCTCTCTATCTTTTTTATTAAAGAGAAACCAACCCTAAATTGTTACTGAACGTTGAATGAAAACACAATTGTAATATTTTCATTTGTTTTGTGCTTTTGGTGTCCTAGAAAATAATCATTTTTCCTTGTAAATAGAATAAATATTTTGCATATGATATTAAGAAAGCAATTTTTCATTTTTTAAAAAGTTGTGATCACAAACATTTTCTCTCCAGTGAAAAGCTTCCTGAAACAAAAAGAAAGACAAAAAATACACTAGGTCTTGCATAATTAAATATATCTGTGAAGTATTGTTCCCAATATAAGAATAATACAGTGAAAAATAGCATCTTCGTATGGATAGAGCCCAGACAGTGGGGACTGGAGACTGAAACAAGATAATAGATGCAAGAAACCAGTAAGGAAGGAAACCCTTCTCCAATAGGGCCTCTTACAGAACAAACTGAGCATGCTCTAGGCACTTTACAGAGGAAGCTGGGAAGCCCTTCCCCACCTGGGCTCCATCTAAGGAACACAATATGTACAAGGAAAGCTCGCCACATACAAATGTGAAAAAGGCAAGTGTGGTGTAGAGGTCTGCAGGCATAAATGCCCAACACTTTTGGGGATCTCCTGTCAGCTCACTAGTCTCTTCCCATTCTTGAGAATACTTTTCCTTTCTTAATAAACTGTTTCTATTTCTATTCTTAACCACATACTTCTGGCAGAATCCTTTGTCCCAAAGAACAAGAGATTGGAATGGAGGACACTGAGAAGTCAGGTCCATGGCTGTGTATAAAGCATATATTTCCTTTTCATTCTCTTTATATTGACCCTTTCCTCGCTTCCTTCACTTTCTGGATACTGCAAACCTAGCAGTTTCCTTTGTTATACGCTTTTCCAGGTCATACTAAACTCACTACAGTTCCAAAATCAATTGGGCCAAATGATCAAGGACTGAAATTTGCAGAACTGTGGCTCCAAGTAAACGTTTCACCCTGACAAACTGGTCAGAGCAGCTATTTGTTACAGGAATACCACACTGACTGATATAACCTGTTTCAATTCATTGAAGGCAGTAACTTTGGCTTAGTTTCTAGAATTGGTCAGATTTGTTGGAGGAATGAGTTCCATTTTTTTGTCCAGAGGGAGGAGAAGTAACTTTCTTATCTATATGCTGTGTGAAGGAATGGGTTGAGCAAAGTCCTCAAAGTGCAATATCATCTGGCTGTTGGTATGGTGTCTTGGCTATGAACCTGTCTCTGAACGATGAAATCATATAACTATTCCCTCTGTAGAGAGTGAATACCAAACTTTATTACAAAGCAGGCATCGGCTACTATGTAGGCATGGAGACAAGGCAGTTACATTTGAGCAGTGCCCATTTTTTTCAGCTCTGCCTTTATTATCTCTTGGGAATGTACCTGCTACTCCAGTTCTTGCAGGGAATCAGTGGTGGAGATCTGCTTGTCCCTGATTTCTTTCTTGATCCCCTACATTTCATTCTTCTCGTGTCCAGTTGTGTCATCTTTGTTAGTGTTTGTTGCTTTAGAAAAGCTTCTGTTTTTTTTTTTATGGAATTCCTAAAGAGAGACAAAAAGTTAACTTCATGCATTCAGTCTATCATCTGAAACAAAATGGGTTCAAAAATGATTCTGTGGTAAATACAAAAATATCCAAACACTTACAGGCCTATAGGACTGTGTCCTTAAGGTTTGTATCTTTGAAATATTTCTTATTATAACTTCTACATCATGACTGTTGTATAAATATTTCTCTTATGTTCTAAGTTTCCTTGAAAACTGTTTTCCTATGATTTTCTTTTACTATAGTTCCAGTCTAGTTTATAGGAAAGCATCTGTTACGTTTTCTTCAATCTTCTGAATAATTACTACTTTTCAACAACACCATACAATTATAGTCTCTTTTTTTTGTCCAAAACCATTAAATGAGGGATACGAATCCCCAAATCTTAAAATTAAATTTCAATGGCAATGAGAGCTTCTATTTGTAAAATGTTCATTCTTCTTCCATCAAATTGAACTTTAGGGCTTTGTTCTGCTTATTTTTTTTATAGAGAATGTCTGCTATAAATTTTAAGTAAACATAATTTTATGATCATTTTGGTGTATCTATATTGTAGCTACCTATTATTCTAAAATAGACATTGCCCAAACTGATTGGTGGTAATAAGCTTCCTGGTCCAGGAATGTTGAAGAACTGTCTGAGCAGGTTGACTCTAATTCATATAATATCACTAGAGTCTCTTGGATATTATGTCTGAGCTTAAGATGCGGTCTTCGTTCCCTGGTCCTGCCATGCAGTATACCTTGGTCTGTTTGCCCATGTGGCATCTTAGCATCTAGACCTTTGTCATAGGTCTTAGTCTCTACCAGTCTCAGGGTCATCTGATTTTCTAAATGGCATCTGACTTCACACAGAGCAAATATTCCCTTGAGAAATGCATGAAGAGATGGAAGTGGAAGCTGACCTGAAAAATACCAGGCATGTCACCACTGTGTTGCATTCTAGCAATCAGAGAACTCATAGTAACTACTCATAGTCAGCGGAAGTGACAAAGGAGCCATCTCTCGAAGATGGGTGGAATGAAAGAATTTGCACTCATCTATAATCTGCTGGTCATATGTACATGCATGCAGACGCATAATATATACTGCCTATATAAATATTTGATTAATTTTAAAACCTAAAGCAATGAATAGCACAATCCTTTTTCAAGATGTCTAATTGAGTTTGCAAAGACTCATTTTATACAGGAGTACTGAAGAACTTATCCCCTTCCATTTTTGTTGTTTCTTGGTATATTTTTCAGAGAACTGCTCAACTTCTGCCACAGCTTTGTTGGATATCACTTCTGATCCCAGAGCAGGAACAACCAAAATGTCACAGGGTGAATTTTTTTAGGAGACACCAAACTACCTGTTGACAGTACAGGAACAGCCACTTCATTGTCCAGAAGATGCAGCTATGTTTGGATCACTTCCATTGGTAATGAAGATGGAAAACAGTAACAGAGTCCACCTCTGACAAGGAAATGTCAGAAAAGCATCCTTATAGAAAAGAAAATAATCACTCTGCTCTAACTGCTTAACCTTATGTCATTAACAAATGACTATGTTGTCCATTATTACATCATTTATTTATAAAACATAGACAATAATTCTATTTCCAACCATTGGCATAGAACTAAAAGAAGAAAACTTACCTTGAGACACAGTGTCTAGAAAAGAATTAGACTCATTTGTTTTTCCAGTATAACTAACAGAATTACATAAAGAACAGTAGAAACATACATTGATGCTATAAAGGTAGTATAACTAAGCGCTCATTATATCTGAAATTGTTGATAGTCAATGTTAAAGTATATTATCCCTATATCTATATCTATATAACATATACATTATATATCAGTCAGCTATAAGTAAATTCAAATACTAATTAAAGTCAGAACAATAAGTTAGTACAGTATCGAATCTTCCCTTGGCACATACAGTACAGGTTGCCCATACCTCCTTCTTGATAGTTCTGTGTATGGCAATCTGCTAAAGGCTATGAGATCTGTCAGTCACAATTACCAATAGATTGATCTTCTCATGAGAGTTGTGCTGCAGTTTACCTAGTCCTTTCCTTCCTTCTATTGGGGTTGTCACCTTATTAGGATGGGGGCTGTTGATCCAGGTATCATCACCTTCCTTCTCAGATTCATCATCACTTCACAAATTCTTTTCAAAATCAGAACATTCCGTGATAATTTCAACATGCATACAATATATTTCAATGAGAGGAGGGAGACTTTTCTTTAGGGGTATGTTCCGGGTAGGTTGACCATATCCTACACTTCATGGTCTCACACTCATGCATGTATGGAAAGCACTAATCACTTAGTGGGTTATTAAGAATGATCTAGTGAAGTGTGAGGGTTAAAACATATTAAAGACTAGACAATCTCCAGACCAATTATTATTGGGGCAAGTAATAGGTGCAGGTAGTAGAAGGGACTGGTAAGAAAGAGGACGTGAATGTTGGAAGGGTGATATAAGAGAGGAGACTGAGGAGGACAGTGGGAGGAAAAAACAACAATAAAAAGAAGTGACTTCCTGTGCAGGACTTCACTTGTCAAGGAATTAAAGCCAACAATTGACAACTGGGACCTCATAAAACTAAAAATATTCTGTGCACCTAAGGAAACAATCAATGAATTGAAGAAAAAAAAAACCCTCACAAAATGGGAAAGAATCTTTGCCAGCTAAATATCTGACAGTGGATTAATATCAATAATGTGCAAAGAACTCAAAACAATAAAAAAGAAAAGAAAACAGGTTCAAGAAAACAAATGACTCAATTTTTTAAAATGGGTTAGGTATCTAACAGAGAATGCTTAATAAAAATGGCTAAGAAATACCTCAAAATGTTCATTGTTCCTATCAAGTAGGGGAATGTAAATTACAACAATTTTGAGAATTCACTGGAGCCCAGGTAGGATAGCTAAGATTAAAAAAAAACAACTGACAACAAATGTTGACGAGGTGGTGGAGAAAGAGACCCTTATTCACTATTGGTGGGAATGTAAAATGGTCTAGCCTCCCTGAGTCAATATGGAGATTCCTCAACTAATCTAAATATAAATCTACCCCCTGACATAATTATATCACTCCTTGGTATATGCCCAAGGACTTGAAATCCTATTCCACAGATACTTGAATATACTCAACATGAGATTGTAGCATACCTTGGTTGAATAGACACTGTTCTTCAGCATTGTGGTTTCATTCTCTGGGTGATAAATTTTAACAGAGTCTATGATGAGCTAGAGTATGTCTTGTATTATTTTCATAGTGATGAACCCGTTTTGATGTTGGCATAAAAATTCAGTATCACATAACAGCACAAGTAGCAGGAAATCAAAAGCTAGGGAAATGGAGAGAGTGATGTGCATACGTGATAAAGATTTGAAAATATGTGATGGATTCCTATGTATATGAGAATTAGACTTGTTTTCTATGCCCACACATCAGGGTAGGATCAGTGGCTAACCCTTGAACAATAGGCATTACCTTGTCATCAGGATACTTGATGTATATGGCTCCATTTTGGTAATTAGCTGAAATAATACACATCACTGGAGGATGCTATTTTGGAATCCTTACAGGGATAGAGTGTTATGTTAGGACAAATCTAAAGGTACCTTAACATTTGAAGTCACTATCTCTTTTCCAATTCTTATAGAAGACAAGACATAGGGAAGAGACAGTATTGAGTGTCTGACTAAAAAAATTCTGACAACTAGGAACAGTTAGAGAGAATATAAAGTACTATCTAGTCATAGAAAAAAGGGTTAGTAGAGGAGAAATGTTACAAAAAATACATGTTCCTTAACACTATAAGAGAAAATTTGTAAACTCATGTTCTTCCACTGGGTCATTACTAACACAGGTGGTATCTCATTTGTACAGTATTAATGTGAGTTAGGTGTTCTTCATGTTCCTTGTACCATATTGAAAGACAATTCTCTCTCCTAGAAATAAGCTCAGATATGGAAACACAGAGCCATTGGTGAGAGCATTTAGGAATGCGCTGACCACTGGGCAACAGATTCTCTTGGACAGCCAGTAGAGGCACAAAACCTTTTAAGGCATCAGACTTAAAATTTTACCACTATTAAAACAGAGGATAGGGGCTGGAGAGATGGCTCAGAGGTTAAGAGCACTGACTGCTCTTCCAGAGGTCCTGAGTTCAATTCCCAGCAACCACATGGTGTCTCACAGCCATCTGTAAAGAGATCTGGTGCCCTCTTCTGGTCATACATGCTGTATACAAAATAAATAAATAAATCTTAAAAAAAAAAAAACAAAAAAAAAACAGAGAATAGGCTATTCCACCAGCATTTCTGATCAGGAATGAATATTGGTTGACAGTCATACTAAACTCAGTGATAACAAGAAACTACATCAGTGCCTGACATCAACTACATCACTGTCAGCCAGTGAGGTTCCTTCGTATCTGTCACCCAGGCTTGTTTCCACCATGCTGCCATGCAAAGCTACTTTCTCTCTGTAAAATCTTTGGGTCAACTCACTCCAGTGATATTGTGGGGTCAACCATCTCTCCAGGCCTCCTCAGAAACACCTGCTCATTGAAATTCTCTTCATCTCCAAGGACAGAAAAAAGTATGAAGGATCCTTCATTGCACACAGCCATCATATGTGGATGGCAGTCACTGGGTAGGCAGTAGTGACTGATACTAATTCTTTGGGTCTTAAAGACAGATACCATCCTTTTCCACACACAACTGATTGCCCCCAGATCATCTGACACACTGGATCCTGAAGAGGACTTCTGGCCAGAGACTATATGTGCCTAATGGAATGTTGACAGATGAAAGCTTTGATTCTGAGAGTGACAGTTCCTTATTGCTGCTTTTGTGTCTTCCTATCTCTTAATGATCTTAATTAGATTTTTATAATTTATAGTTTTTAATTTAGCGACATAACCTTGAAAATTCACCCATTAGTACTCATGCCAGAAAATCTTGGAAGGCTCTGAGGCATTACCCTAGATGACTGGAGTGGTGCCTATCTCTGAATTCTCAGCACTGAGGTTCCAAGTGCAAACTACCACACCTAGATGGGAATCGAACCTGTCTTTTTGCTTGTATGCCAGGCACTTTACCAACCAATTGGCCTGTTTTCTTAGTGATGTATATATATGTATATAATATATTATGTGGTCTATGGTATATACTATAATATATAATATACACCATATATATAATCAAAGCTTGCTGACTTCAATTGTACTCATTTGTAGTACAATTGAAGATTGTATAAGATTATAAGATTATATATGATATGTTAAATATATATATATATATATATATATATATATATATATATATATTCCAGTCACTACACAGCTCTAGTCAATCTTGGAAATAAATGGAAGACTTTCGTTTTTACTGAGAAATCTACATTTTATCTTACAGTTGGAAAATCTCTTCAACTTGTTCCTTTCTTTTGATTCATTTTTGGTTTTGCTTTTCTTTGTATTTTGAGACTGGGTTTCACCGTGTAGACCTCAAAAGTAAAAGCAAAATATAAAATAAGAACAGATGTTAAATCAAGACCCCTTCAGTATCAAAAAATCACAATCCAGGAGTCATTTTAGATGCTGTAACTGAAAGCCAGTCAGTAAGATGCTAGGACAAACAACTTACAGCATTTTTAATCAAGAAATATCTCTTTGGTTAAGAACACATACTAGCCTAGGGTGCCCTTGATAACTCAGATAACTGGTTATCATGGTTTATTTATTGCCATTAAAATATTCTTTCATGTGAACTTCCAAATAGAACTTTTAAAAAGTATAAGTAATAATTAGTTGGTATTTTATTCTCTGTCCTGAACAAATTGAAACTGAGTACTATTTTTTTTTTGTTTAAGGAAAAAGAGAAGACGACAATAGCCTTTGTCTGCTAAGTAACTCTACCACAATTAGAACACAAAAGAAACCATAGTTTCAGAAGATTATTAAAATTAAATGTGATAGCAATTATGCTGTTGAGAAATGAGTACAATTGAAGTGAAGTCAGCAAGCTTTAATTATATTATTTCTACAAAGGTACTTAAACCTTATTTGATCATCTTACAAAGGCTCGAGGAGCCTACATGGACTTGAATCACTCCCTCCTTTGAGGTCCTTTGCAAGTAGAGCGTACTTACTTGGTGGCCTTCAGCTGTTTCCTTTCCAGAAGTTTCTTTTAAATGTCAAAATTTTCATTGGTTGCGACAGAACTAAAGTATTGCCAGTTCCTGTTTTCCCTTATGTTATTGACATACAAGAAACATCCCAGTGAGGGATCTAAAGGTGTATGTCTGTTTCTCTGGGAGGGAAGCAAACTGACTGTGGCCATTAAGCTCTTGACCTGCATGAAGGGGTACCCACTCTGCTAACTTGACTTTTTCCTGTTCTCGCTGTTTGTCAGCAAGTTGTGAAAAATACAAATCCAATAGCACACTTTAAAAAGACAACTCTCAAAAATGGGAGGCGATATTTTATTGCTTTTGAGTGTAATATTTCTCAATCAAATGGCCATACTTGGCCTCTAAACAAATGGCATTTCTCCCGTAACATGGTTCCATTGGCTGACTTTTATATCAATGGCCAGGTGGTTCTAAAAGACAGTTTTATTTGTCCTGGGTTGGCAATAAATGTGACCTATCATGAAACTGTAAACTTACTCAAACAATTATATGGTTTTCACAAATAAAAAAGATAGATCGGTAACACAGTTTTCAAAAGTGAACTTTATAGATGACGTTGTCATGACTCAGTATCAAAAAGTTGCCCATGCCATTTGTTTCACTGGATTTTTGCAAGTTATTTATCAGTTAAGTAAAAGAACTAAATAAGATTGTTGAGCATTGGACTCAGTGGAAACATGCAGAGATTAATATGAAGCATTCCTTTACTTTTAATGACACAAGGAAGTGAAGAATGAACAGCTTCCTGACTTCCAATAATTGCTGTTCTTTTAATATTGTTCCAGGGCCTTAATTATCACAAACTCTCAAACACATCACTTTGTTTAGTCAGCAAAAATGAGAATACAGATACGACAATGCATAGAGTCTGGATGTGCACAGGTGACTGTGATGGCAATTTCCAATCTCTCCCATTTTATATACGATCTTTATTTTTCTCTGACAGAGAAGGACCCAGAGCATGAGTTTATTATTATCTTGAATGGAACAAGGGAGGTGAGAAAGGTCCCAGAACGATCAGTGCAGGGACCTGCTAACCAGTTACCTAGTGTATATCCTCCTCTCAGTTTTCAGAGTTTCTTCATACGGACAGAGTGCCTTCCATCATCTGATAGAGAAAAGACATAAACATTGAGAAAAATCTTAGAGTAGAAAAGAGGTTTCAGGTGCACAGTCAGAGCCACTAGCAGCTAAGAGGTCATATTGAAATTTCCCCACGGCTGTTCCCATCCTCATTTTACAGAGAAGACCATGCTCTGGTGAGGATCACTGAGGCCATGGAAGTAATGACCAGTATCTGTATGCCTTGCTTCTGGGCGTGATCCAGGTAATGTCTGCCAAACATAAGGAATAAAAAAGTAAACTGAAAGTAGTTCATTCAAGATAACTGCTGATGTGGAATCTGAATATACAACACACTTCAGAGTTCATTCTTACATGGGTCATGCATACATGCTACTTTTATGTATTGGATACATGATCGGTAAGGGCTACCCCCTTAGAAAAGTGGAACACAAACATCCAGACTACAAAATGAACACATCATTTAGTATGAAAATTTTAGGTCAACTGTAGGTGGCTTCTTTTTCCTTTCTGGAATATTACTGATATTTTTAAGCATAGGTAAAGGTTTCTAACTTTGTATGAACATTTACCTTCAGTGGGAAGAGACTGAAAATACACAGACACAAGGTGGGGGGCATACGAACAAAAACAAAAACAAAAAGTGTTTCCTAAGAAGTAAAGCAACTTGAAATTTGTGTGTTTGTAACACAAATGCACAATATGTGAACTCATATAAAACAGAGTGACTTTAGTATTTTGGAAATGCCTTGAAGTTCTGAATAATAAACAGTTGAATTATAAGTACAATAAACAGGATATTTTCAAAGTGGCATTTTCTTAGCACAGGAAGAAACCTTCATTATTAACTAGACCAAATTAACCCATTCACACAACTCATTCAGTCTTTGACATATGAATTTTCAGCTGCCCTTAGAGACAGCTGAGAGCATTAGAGATTGAAAACAATTATTTATTACGATTATTCTTGTAGGCCAAGAAAATGGAAGAAGAATTTTTTTCTCAAGAAAATTGAGAAGAAATAGGGATGAGAGTAAATTCTTACCAGGTCGAGCTTCATCTCATCACTGAGATCCAATCTCAGTGCATTGGGTTTTTCACTCATTATGGCTCAAACAACCACTGAGTCTATTCTCCCATTTAGAAATGCAATTTATCTCCTCAAAGATTAGCTCAAATACCACTCTCTTGTTGACACTTACTGAGATGAAGTAGGTAGCGAGAATGACTAATCCCATTTTCTTTGCCTCTGCTGTGCTTAAGTATGTCTTTGATGGTTCTTATCACATTAACCTTTTAATGTTATTTTCAGCTAAGGATGAAGATTAATGGAGGGCCATTCAATCCATTTGATTAGTACTGTATATGTAGTGATTTATTAACATATGCCTGTTCTCCCTGTGTACCAATTCATTAGTAAAGTAAATGATTTTTATTAGTTTTGTGGATAGATTTAAATGTGGTGAATTAAGTGTTTTCTCACAGAAGGGTCTTTTTCACAAATTCTTTTTTTTCATGAAATGCCTTCTATATGAGAATGTAAGAATCATAATTATTTAAACATTACAAAAATTTCAGTTGGTAATACCAATTATTGACATCGTTGAGCAGAATTTAATGGAAACTTCTATGATCATAGAGATTTTCAATCATGCTGGGTGGTGGTGGCACATGCCTTTGACCCCAGCACTTGGGAGGCAGAGGCAGGTGGATCTCTGTGAGTTCAAGGCCAGCCTAGTCTACAAAGTGAATTCTAGGACAGCCAGGGTGGTTACACAGAGAGATCCTGCCTCAAAAAAAAAAAGAAAAGAAAAGAAAAGAAAAGATTTTCAATTACACTGCATGAAAAAATTCATCCAAGTTCTTAACAATTTGCTAAGATTAATAATTAACCAAATATAAAAAAATTAGAAAGAAGTAAATGCTCAACTAAAATAATTCTCTATTTTAATGATTTTGGAATGAAAACCATCTACATATATGCAAGTTCCTACCTTTGCATGATTTTACCAAAGTTACATATAGCTCTTGTCTATTGCAAGAACTCTCCTGAATTTATTAATTATGTATTTGTTTATTTACTGATTAGTTTTTCATAGTTCTAGAGATTGAAGCCTGAACTTTAAATAGATGAAGCCTGAACTTTAAATAGATGAAGCAAGTACTCTTTCGTTAAATGTGTATCTGTGTTCCTTGTGAGTCTGTTAAAATGAAGAGCAGACTTGATCTTTTTTGTAGTCACATTGGCTTTTGCGCTTCTGAAGACATTCATGAAACTCTCCATTAAGATTTATCTGGAAGGTAGTAGGAGTGTAACTAAGCAGTAGAGTGTTTGTTTGTTATACTCAACTTTCTAAATTCAATAATTCTAATTTATCACCTTAAGCCAGATTGCAGAGTCTCTTCTCCATGTCTCTCTCTCTCTCTCTCTCTCTCTCTCTCTCTCTCTCTCTCTCTCTCTCTCTCTCTAACACACACACATACATTACAAACAAAAGCTACCCAAACTTTACAGTGGCCTTCTGAAATCTCACCAAGTTCACGTGAAGGTGGTGATCTTCCTTACCATGATAAACAATAAACTCACCTTCCTCTTATCAATAGGGGACTTTGGCAATATTGATCCATTCAAAGTAAGACTATCATTTATTATTAAAGAGCTTCAGTTTGTACACACACACACACAGACACAGACACATACACACACACACCACACATACACACACCACCCACATATACATATACACCATGCACACACACACCATACACAAACATACCACACAACACACACATACCACAACACACACACACACACACACCACATACACACACCACTCACATATACATATACACCATGCACACACACATCATATACAAACATACCACACAACACACACACATCATATACAAACATACCACACAACACACACACATACCACACAACACACACACACACACACACACACACACACACACACACACGTCTCCTACATGAGATAGGCGTTCAACAAAACAGTTCTGCCTCAAGAAAAAAGGGAGAGCTCTAAAATATCCCCATCTTTACAGAGTATATATAACAATGCCATTTTATATAAGATGGATAGTATTTGAAAATTTGAAGCAATGTATCTATACTCTTACTTAGATATAAGAATATACCTCAAATGATTTCCTTTGCTTACTGGGTAATTTGGAGTTTATCCATGAATGCTTTCTTCCACTGTGATAAAAAGTTGCAATCTGGTACTCCACCACCACAGGGGTAATGAGTTTCCATTCTTTAGTCATCTTAAATCATGTTTGCTTCAAAAATTCCTTTATGAGTACTGTGCTTTATGATATAACTACTTTCCCCTTGCTTCTATTGCACAACTTCTCTGAATACTGACATTTGGGTCATTAGTGCAGCCTAAAGTAACTGAATCAGCCTTGGCTTTGGATGCAGAAGGATATGGATTTTACTTTTCATTTTGCTCCACATTACCTTCATTACCATTGAAAATTGTCCAATCTTTCATATCTTCAGTTTCTTTAAGTGCAAAAGGAGGACAATGCTACCTAATTCTCAGATTTACTTCGAGGATGCTCTGGAATGGGAAACGTTAAGCAGTTATAATGGAGCTTTGAGTGCAGGAGCTGTTAGGTCAATGTGCATTGTCACAACTGTAGTTATTTAATCTCTTACCAAGGGCTTCACTTTGAAGATGGGAGTTCCTTCTGCTAGATGAATCCATTTATGATACAGTGCACATAATTTCTCCTAATAATAATAGTTTTAGTATGTTCCTTGTAATGACTTACTTCTCCATTGTTGAGGGAGTAGTACCTTCTGGTAAAGCTGCACAACTTTGGTTTAACCTGATGTATAATTTGTGAGATAAATGTATTGCCCAAAGTATTATTTGGACCAATATTCTGAGAGCAGAGAATCCCTTGGATTGAAAATAAAATCTTATTTTAAATTATTACATAATCTATTATTTGAAACTTTGTAAGATTTTAAATTGCCCATCTTTATATATATATAAATTCAATTTAACAGTACTGTCAAACTTCAAATATAGTTCACATGTGTAAGATACCTTATGATTGCTAATAAATTTCCCATGTCTTATTTCAGACTGTGTACAAAGAAGAATTGACTTCCCTTTGTCCTTAAGCAAGGAACCGTTGATAGGTTCCAAAAGCATAAAGTCATGTCACGATTTAAACGTGAACTTCTGAGTGGTAATCAGTCAGTGGCTCAGAACATTCTGTGAGGGAACACCACTAATGGTTGTTTCTCTCACACATCTGTTAGTATTGTGCCTTTTCTGTATATGAAAATAACTCTACTAATCTACCACTGGCACAACATCATCTCATTCCAATGGTGAGATGAGAACGATAAATTTGGGGAGAAAAGAATTCAAGGGACTTTGAGGTTGAGATAGTTCATCTACCTCAAAAGCATGCAGAATCTCAAAGACGTGAGCAAGGTCACACTGTCCACTAATGGGAGATTAATCTGTTATACTCAGATTTTTTACCTTTCAGCCCAGTACCGTTTCCACTTTTCCTTGGATTTGGTTTGATCCCTGTTCTTTCTCACTGTCTTCACCTTGATTAATGGCACACATTTGTGAGATGGATGACCCAGGCTATTGTCATTTTTCTAAAGAGATGTCCATCTACCCTCCTCAGCTCAACAGAATCCTTGCAAACATTTCTTTTGATGTCTCCTTTATTTCTGCCAACTGTTAAAACAATGGGAAAAAGATGTCAGTACCAGACGTTGCATTGATCCCGTTGGAAAGCCTTTTCATCATAAATAAAAGATGGTAGTTGAACACTCACTGTGCTCACAGTGTACTTCATCAACTGTTTTTTCCTTCTCATTCTGCGGATGTCTCCTTCACTCTGAACATCTTTTATGTGGAATACATCTTGGTTAAAATTACTTTCAGTTCCCTAGGCCTTAAAGAAACCACTGGTATGTGAGTCTTATTTTATTTCCTAGTATTTCCTTGTGGAGTATGAAAACACATATATTTTAAATGTCATATAGTTACCTCTTCCATAGAAGAAAGATAATCAATCTGTTGAAGATATATTTTATTTAACATGAGTAAAATATTCCAATACCTATATTTCTTTGTATGTGTGTTATAGATATGTATGTGTGTATATGTGTGTGTGTGTGTGTGTGTGTGTGTGTGTGTGTGTGTGTGTGTATGTGTGTGTGTGTGTATGTGTGTTGGGGTGTGTGTCCATGCCTATGTGTGTACCTACGCAGGCCACATGTCCATATTGGAAGTCTTCCTCTATTACTCCTCTCTGATGCTTTTGAGACAAGTTCATTCTCTGAAATGGGAGCTTCCTGTTTAGTTAGACTGACTGACAAATGAGGCTTGGACTCTTCCTGTCTCTGTCTCCCAACACTTGGATTACAGGTTCGATGCTGCACACCTGGCCCTGTATTGAATTTTGTGTGGAAAAATAACATAAGAACGAAAAAGTAACTAAGTTTCTGTAGCCATCATACAGCAAATTCAGGACTCAGTCTGGGTAAGAATTTACCTTGTTGAGGTATGAGGACTAGAATGGGATAGTGGTCATTAGAGACTGAGGAATATACAGATTTGTGAAAAAAGATTGGCTGATGGGTTCACTTTGAGACATGAGAGAAAAAAAAACCCTCAAATATAAAGTCTATTTTAGATTTTTTAGCAAATTGTGCAACTCATATGTTTATTAAAATGATAGAAACAAAAGTGTATGGATGACTAGAATTCTGAAATGCTTAAATGTATTTAGATGCAGAAACAAGGTTCATGTGTAGACCCAGGACACGGTTCTCCTGGAAAGAGTTGAGTCATGTGTATGCATGAGGTATATTATAAAAGTCACAAAGTTAGAAAATGTTAAACAGGAAAAGTGTAGGTGTGGGAAAGATAAGATGACTAGTTAGGTTCTACCAACAGTACTTAGATGAGATGTTGAGAGATCGAAGAAGTATAGGCTGAGGAATGCAAATCTAAGTCCTCAGTGATTCAGCCAGAAAAAAGGGAGATTAGAAACAATTTGTATCTCAGGCCAACTCCTCTAAGTAGCCCAAAGTGGTGAGAGGTAAATGGGGAAAGCCACAAAAGCCAATGGAAGTTCTCTCTGAAAGAGAAGAACATCTTGGCCTTAAGTCATGTTGAGCAAAGTGTTCAAAGGCTACTTCTATCACCAAAAGTATCATAGCACAAGGGACAAAAGATAAAGAAAGACAGACAATAAAAAGCTATCACAGTATCACAAGAGATTATGGAGACATCTAGGTCTCCTGAGTGGGGAACAGAAAATAAATTACTCTTTTCTTAAAGGTATGAAGGGAATTTCACAATAGTATTAGTGAGCTGAAAACTATGTAACATGATATTCCAATTTTCCAAAAAACAAATCTGAGCATTTTAACATTGAAACAGAAGTTAAATTAAAAAACTTAGAAAATAGATTTAGAAAAGACTACAAACAGAATTCACGTATTAGAGAAAGCTTAGAAGAAGACATTAAAATGAGTCAGAGTAGATAAAATACAGTCTAGTGGCTTGAATAATAAATGACCCCCATTGTCTCCGGCACTGGGACACTTGGGTCCCAATCTGTGATGTGTTTGGGGGAAGATTAGGGTGTAAGGTCTGATTGAAGAATGATTATTACTCAGGGTGTGTTTGATGATAAAAAGCCTACCTGCTTCCAGTCTGCTCTCTCTGCTTCAAGCTTACAGGAGAAGATGTAAGCTCTCAGCATCCTGCTCAAGCCACCACGTGCCTGCTGCTTGATGCTGTACCTCCCAGCCACAATGACCTCTTATGGCTCTGGACTGCAAATCTGAATAAACACTCTCTTCTGTAAGGTGTTTGCTCACTGTGTTTTATCACAGCAACAGAAAAATAACCAATCCTATGGTTATTCCACAATGGAAATTATCTAGAGAATACAGAGAAAAAGCTTAATAAATTTAGTTGAAATCTCAGAAAAGGACAGAAACAAGAAACATATTCAAAGGGAAAATAATCTAACAAAAGTTTTAAAAGAGTTCAATCAACAAAGTCCTATTGAAATTTGTTCTTCAGATAATTAACATTTTTTTGAGGAGGACACACTATTGAGTCTGTTCTTTCCTTCCACCTTCAAGTAGGTTCCAGGAATTGGTCTCGGGTCCCAGGCTTCTATGGCAAACACTTATGTGCCCTGAGCTGTTGTTTTTATCATAGGCCCAAATGCTAAACCTGAAAGTACTGTTGTTTCAGCTACTTAAAGAGGCTGTTTGATGCTCAGGCCGAGGCCCATTGGGACTTCTGATGGCCACCAGAACAACCTCTGAAGCCAAATGTAGGTTTTTGTTTTTGTTTTTGTTTTCGAGACAGGGTTTCTCTGTGTAGCTTTGCGCCTTTCCTGGAACTCACTTGGTAGCCCAGGCTGGCCTCGAACTCACAGAGATCCTCCTGGCTCTGCCTCCCGAGTGCTGGGATTAAAGGCGTGCGCCACCACCGCCCGGCTCAAATGTAGTTTTTAACTAAGTCTCCATCTATTTTACCAATAAAGACTCGGGAGTCAGAAACTGGGGTGAAAAACTGCTAGCTCAGAGAGGCTGAGAAGCAACAAGCTGACCTTCCTCCTTAGCTGGATGACCCAGCAAAAGAGCACCCTTTCTGCCTCCCCAAACCAAAAGGACCGCCCCACTCCAAGTCCCTTCCTTAAATTTCCTGTGCGTTTTTCTACCATTTATCTGGACTTCCTGTAACTGTCCTTGACTACTTCCTGCCAACTGGTTGCTACAAATGCCTCTTGATCCAAGGTTTTATCTAATTAATGCAAACTCAGGGTTCACACAGTATGATAAAATATCCCACTATCTCACAAACCAACTCCCATTAATTAAAACTGAAAATGTGAAGGCTGACTGGGGGAAGAACAGCAGAAATTAGTCAATTAATTATATTAAGTTCAATTAAAAGGTATTTTATTAGAAAGACTGTGTTCATTTTAATACAGTTCATATGTCTTAATACTAAAAAAATTTTCATGCTACGCAATCAATAAATTTGAAAACATTTAGGATTCATATATCAAGCTTTGAATTACATTAAAAATTATTAAGAGAGATGTGTCACACATATTGCTTATGTTTTGCCCTTCTATGATGTATTTCTTTAGGAGTCTGTTTCAACATTGAAAGGAAAATGATCCCAACTATCCCAACTATGCACAGGCTTTCAAAGATTGAAAATTAGTATTGTCTAAAAATTTATAGTTAGTAAAGTAATATAATTATCACCTATGGTCACTATTGTTATAGCAGGTTATATACTTTGTATAAATATTTTCACATATTTTTGATGTGCCAGTAAATCCCTCCTCCCCCAGAAAAAGAAAGAAAAAGAAAAAGAAAAAGAAAAGAAAACCAAACCTCCAGTCTTTAGGATTTTTGCCCTTTACTATTTTTTTCTTTGATGGGCATATGGGCAGATTGAATAATGTACGAGCAGAGAGAAAGACCTTCATACTTCTGTATATGTACCATCTAAGTTTTTAATTAAGAATGACTGTCCTTGGCATCTGCAGATATTGCCATATGTTGGGAGAGAGTATGTAAATGACAAGACTCCCCAAATTCCAATTACTGCGTCTGACTTTAGGCACTGTCTGTGATAAAAGTCCCTCTAATGCGGAGATGAAGCTTCCAATTATAGAGTGCTGCGGTCCTCCTTGAGCTGTAGACACCTGACAGTAACCTCACAGATTTTCCACTAGAGGCTTAACCAGGAGTCAAGTGATGAAAGGAGATAAAAGAATTCTTGGCTGATTTTTCTGAAATAACTTCCTGCCTGGCACAGGCCCATATTTTGCTTCAGAGTGATCTTCAGAGAGACCCGGGGAAATGAGCCAAGGGAGACTTTACAGCAGGACTGTAGGGCATGAGAGACAGAGTGGGAGCTTTCAGAGCAGACGATGGGGGTCGGCTGAACTTTACTGACACCTATCACTGATGTTCCCATGTATTAAGAGCATTTCAGGCAAACCTCTTCCCTCCTTCATGAACCAAGGACAGCATTTTTCAGACACAGCACACAGGGAATGGATGGTACGAACTACAGGTTTTTAAAATTACCTTTTAGTTAGAGGTATGCCTTTTTTTCTCTCATAAGCAAGGGCCAATAATGTGTTCTTCCTAAAATAGGGGAGTGGGAATAAGGAGACAATTAGGACCAAGAAGAGAGGAAATAAATGGAATAAAAATGGGACAGAAACAAAAGAGTAAAAATAAAAAGCAGAAGAAATATGCATTAAATATCAGATTAATGCTTGATAATTGCATATGCTTCTTGTAGAGACTATATGAATACACTCAGAAAATCCTCCTTCCCTCCATCTTTTCCTCTCTCCCTCCCTTCTTCCCTCCCTCCATTCCCCCTTACTCTTTCTCTCCTTCCCTCCCTCCATTCCTTCCTTTCCTTCCCATATAGATATTTAACATTTAAAAGCCGTCACTTTTAAGTAACTGTGAAATCCATAGACATTTTGGCAGAAAATATTTTCTTCTATCTCAGAATATTTAAGGTTTAACTCAAGTAGACTCCATACACTCTTCCAAAGCATTTAATCTTAAAGTTTAAATGCCTTCAGAACTACGAGAAACTCCTCCAAGTTGTCCCAAAACTACATAGAGGGAATTTCCTTACAGGCTTAAAATGGTAACAAGAGAAAGCACCCTGAAGGTGTATCAACATATAAAGGTCTCTTTATACATGTATTCTGTGATGTTCCAGAACAGTAGTTGTCCTTGTGTTAGTTCTGTTTCCTGTTGTAAACAATACCCTACTGCTGACTGGGCGAGTTATAGAGAAAAAGAGGTTTACCTTGGTTCATAGTTCTGATCCAGGGTGAATAGATCACATCTATTGATAGCCTCCTGCTGTCACAGGAGGACCAGGTCATCCCTGATGAGAACCAGAGAGCAAATGCATATGACTTCTATTCACTTGTCTTATATTTTGTTAGTTACCTAATGATTTTATCTGACACTAGTCACCTTCCACAGGTAGAAAATTAGCGTTGTCTAAAATTTTATAGTTAGTTCAGTAATAGAACTGTCATGTATAATCACTATTATTAAATCAGGTTATATACTTTATATAAATATTTTCATATAGTTTTAATGTGCAAGTAGATCAAAGAAAACAAACTCCCAGTCTTTAGGATTTTTGCTCTTTATCAAATTTTCTTTAGTAGACATATAAAAAGGTTGAGTAATATATGAATAGAGAGAAAGACCTTCATACTTCTGTATATGTACCATCTAAGCTGGGTGGGGTGCGGAGTCCAACTCCTAGACAAAGAGCTTCAGGCAACTAATTACTGCCAAGTGAGGGAGAATTAACTACCCTCATGGATGATCTTCCTAATTATTATCCAATACAGATTTGTGATTGATAAAACTATATGCATACAAACAACAAAAATGGACTCAACATGTTGTCTTTATATGTTTATGCATCTATCATATATCAATTTATCTGTCATCATCATCTATTTATCTACATCCTATCTATTATCATTCTATCTATATGTAACAATAATAATAAAAGGGAAAGAGGCCATCAGTTTGAGAGCTATGAGAGGGAATGAGGGAGGGAATATGGGAAAGAGTTGGATGAAGGAGAGGAAAAGGGATAAGAGATGTAGGTATCTTTTAATTAATAACATTATATTAATAATATCATCATATTAATAAATTATATTGTTAATAACAAATAAGAAAGCATATCTATAGATTAAAAATAAGGAGCCATGTAGTGGTAGAGGCAAAGACCATTTCAGAGATAATAGGATCACGGTAGCCCTAATCCATAGTCCTTGTTTGTTAGGTTTCAGGCATAAGAGACAATGTAGATGAAGTTGACTAAGCCAGAGGAAAGGGGATTGAGGGAGAACACAGAGACACAGTGGGAAAGTGATGAGCTTGAGCTCTTATTTGGAGTGAGATAAGAAACCAATGGAGGAGTTTAAGCTCAGGCATGGAATAGTGTATGACTTTAAACAATCTGTGTTCATGTGGTTAGATTATTCCCACTCAGAGGTGCAGCTGCCAGATAGCAGGAGTGACAATCCATTCTAAGACAGGGCCTCTGGTTGTGTGACTGCCATTTCTTGTTAACTAAAGCATTGTAAGAAACAATGTTTGCCGAAGTATCTGACTTTCAATTTCCTGTCACCAGGGTCACTGTTCCTAAAACAAATCATAGGGAGCCGAGCGCATGGGGCTGTGCAGTATTGACTACTTCAATCTTCTTGTTTTACCTTCGTGACTGAGTTCAGTGATTTTCTCAGTGTTTGCATTTAATGGAATTTGATTCTCCCAAAGTACCATAGCTAGACTTTTAAATGTCTTTTCTGATGTCAGTGATTTACCAAGGATTTTCTAATTACATTATGTTCCCTTGATTACACGTTCTTTTTATGCCCCTGCACTGTAGGACATATTCTCCACGTAACTGGTCTGTTGTTCTGACCATGTCTAATTAGAAATATATATATATATATATATATATATATATATATATATATATATATATATATATATCAATCACTTCTACTTCTTACTAGTAAAAATATCAGATTTTGCCACCATCAACTCTTAATCAAAGATTCGTCTTCTATTAGCTTATAATGAAACACACATTAAAATTTCATCCTTGCAATATTTCCCCTCTCTTAATGCTTTTGAGTATAAATGATCTCACTGATCTTAAATTTTTGAAATTGCATTTGATAAATACAAAGTAAAAATGAATAAAATAATAAGCCAACCCATTTATATTTGGATACTCTAGACTGTATTGTCCTGGGGACACTTGGATTTTAATTTAAGTCAAATAAAACTAGTCCAATTTCATATTATACTCAGAAATACTGCTTAGGTGATTTAGACCTTATAACCTCATGGGAGGATATTACAGCTATGGATTCTTAACATTTAGAATTTTAAAATTCTAATTATCTAATCTCATTTTTTAGTTGACACAGTTTTTCAAAAGTGTGGTACTGGCTTTTAAAATTGAGTGATTTTGGTCAGATTAATATTTTTTATAATGCTTTTATAATAAAAGCCCCATATTAATGAATTTGTAAGAATAAAATTGTAATTATTGGTAACATGTGAAATTACAAAATAGAGGAAGAAAAATTGCCTTGAATTATGCATAAATTTTAGATATTCATGGATATAATGTTGCTACTGCTCCAGTTATAGTGGCTTTGTATCTGTCTGCTTGAATAATACTGATTTAAAAAACAATGCTTTTGTGAGTTGTATGAACATTAATTCTCAAAATTTAAAATGAACAGCATATTGGTGATCATAGTTACTTGACAGATTTGCTTTATCTGGGCACTTTACATGGTAATCCCTACTTCATGGACAAGAAAGCTGAGAACTGTGGGCAAATGTCTTGCCTAGATCATTGTGTGAGTGAGCAGAAGGGCCAGACTTCACATTCTTCTGTTTTGCCCTGACCTTGGTCTCTTTACCATGCTCTTCATTGATGGAAAATCAGCTCTCAAGACCTTTTGATATTTCCAGCTTCATCCTTTCCTATCTTCTTTGTTTGAGGAATTCAATCCTGCAGTGACAACATTGTCATAGATAAAACCCTTTGTTTTGATTAACAATTAATAGCAGAAGCCCTGAGATAATGTGGGCACACATGCATGTACTCCTGAAAAGTGGGCAAAGGAGTCACAATGTCAGCACTAGGAAAAGGTAAAACTGAAGCAGCAGCATGGAAATCAAAAATATTTCTGCTTTGATGGATGGAGAAAGCTTTGAGGTAGTATATCTATAAAACTGGGCATACTGCTTGATAGAAAATATGCACCAATTAGAATATTTAATTTTTTTCTGTAAGTATCATCTCCTCATTTATCAAGAACTAAGTAATAATAGGAAATACATTATTAAGATTTGAATATGTGCCTTTTTAGAAAAGGGCAGTTACCGGTGTTTTACAACAACTGACTTCAAGTAAGCTAGCCTCAAAATATATTTGAATTACTTCTATTTATTGTAATCCTATTATTCACTTAATATCTTTTCTTCTAACAAAATTGCATTACTTATTCACACATACTTAAAACAATCACTGTCCATAAAGTGTGGCTGTTATGAGCTATGGTGTTCACTTGAACATAGGCAAAGAATATGTTTATTATTATTTCATTTTAATCATGTATATACTGCATAAAATATATTTGTATGCTGCTACTAACATATATGATGGGAAATCATATATAGATAATCTCTGTCTTAACATCAATGATCAAGGTCTCACTAGCTCTTTGATATGGGCCACTAAAGAGACATGCATTGAGTACGTGGTAAGTACTCTACTCTTGGCAAACAGTGAATGCAGTCCAATCAGTACTAAGCAGGGAGTGGAATTGTGGGACGGGACTGTTAATAAGTTTAGCAAATGATATAAATTCTCACATTCAAACTGACAGCTTCTCACATGAAAAGGTGTGAGGCCTTGCCAACAGATTAAATGAAAAGCGGGTAGAAAGTGTTAGTCATGTTATCACTTTGAGCTAACAATATGACAAGCAACAGGCAGAGAGGCACTGTCCAAGTACTATGTGTCCTTCACTCATCAAACTGAATATAAGGCTCTAGAATACTTTGAGGCATGTGGGATGACTTTATGAAATAATAAGATAAGTTTATGAATTTAAGTTGTAATGCTGAAGCAAATATTAGTCCTATGTTATTCCTATGAGTGAGAGTAAGAGTTTTGTGGGGGCAGACATTGGATCATGATGGGAACAACTCAAAATAAGTGTGAAATGTCTCTGGAAGGCTGTCACTGTAGCCTGTATATGTTAAATACTTCTCTTTCACAGAGACACCTCTGACATTTCTGAATGAAGACAGAAATTGAGCTCAGTGATGTGTGAAATCCCACTTTTAGGAATCTAAAAAATTAGTTTGATCTAATTAAGTTTATATACTTATATTCATTCATCAAAATATACTGTGCCATGTGAAGGTCCTGATGATTTCCGAATAAATCTTCCATTTTAGTCATAACCTTTTGTGAAATTTTCATGTCAGAAAAGCACTCTGGACATTCACGTTCAGTTTTACAGGAAATTTTATTCTCATAATTAAGTGTGCCAACTTTCAGGCCATTCATCAGACTTCTTAGGAGGGGCTTTTGGGGGATGGTAAATTTAACTAAGCTGTTAACCTTTGAAAATGTGACTCAGAACACAAGGAAAATGTGCAATATATAGGCTGTTCTTTTAATATTTGGCTACAACACTGCACAATAGAGGTAAGGTTATGTACTTTTAAAGCTGACTTTGAAATACTGTGTGAATGATCTTGATACTCAATGAGCTGTAGTACATTAACTCTTTACTTCAAGCTAAGGAGGAGGATTGGTAGGATCAAGAATATGGAATCTAAGTTAATGGGTGGTGGTGTTTACTCTACGGCTCTGCTCCTCATGGCTGGTCACCACCCGTGGCGGCCATGCTGACGGAGGAGCGTGCTGATTGAAAGAATCACAGCCATGGTTACCATTTTAGAGCTTTATTGGGAGAGAAGGAGGGGGGAAGAGGGAGAGAGGGAGGCCTATGGGAGGAAGGGGCGGAAAGGAGAGAGGGGCACACAGAGAGCCCACCTGCTTTTTAGGCTGGGACGCAAAGGCTGATGACGTAATTAAGTACTGAATCCTTACAGGTGGATGTGATGGTGAGTGCTAATTAAGAACTTGACAGAATCTGGAATCGCCTAGTAAATCAACCTGTAAGGGATTATTTAGCTTCTGGTCACACTGGTGGTGGTGGTGGTGGTGGTGGTGGTGGTGGTGGTGGTGGTGGTGGTGGTGGTAGAAGGCTATAAGTTAGTATTATCTTGATTAGGCTAACTGATAGGGAAAGCTGCATCTTAAATGTGGGCATGGCCGTGTTCTCAGTGGACATCTTGGATAGCATGAAATGGAGAAAGTGAACTGAATGAAAGCATTTACTTCCCTTCTTGTGGACATAGTATAGCTAGCTGTATCAGATTCCTTGTACTTTGACTTCTCCACAGTAATGAACTACAGTGTGGGGACCTGCCCCACCAGGAACTTAGGTCACCTGTGAAGAGGTGGCCTGGAACCGAGGAAAGGTAAGTGCGTGCTGCTCGCCCAGTTCCCCAGCCTCTCTCTGACCTGGAGACATTTAGATACAGTGGGGAGTCAAGTCAAGCAAGAACTCATTTATTGATAGGCAGTAAGCCTCTTTTATACCAGAAAACCTCAGAACCCTAGGAGGGGGTGAAGGAACCAACCAATGATTTTAAAGGTCACCCTATTTACAAGTTGTTTATGCCCTGACATCATCTCCTGTTTGCAGTATCTTATCTTATCATAAATAACTTGAGCTAACTTCCTTTCTCACCATTTGTCTTTAATCTCCATACAAACAACCCAAGCTAACTTCCTCTTAGCCATCCTTTGTATCTATTCTCTGCACAAACAGCTTAAACTAACTTCCTCTGGTACCATTTGTATCCACTCTCTGCGTAAACAGCTTAAAGCTTAAGCTCTATTTATCTGAATTTCTTTCGACACCCTCTTCACAGCCCATGTATGCCCCACACTGTAGTGTGAGCCAAAATGAACACATCTCTCCTAATGCCATAGAATTTTACCATACCAACAGTAAAGGAAACAAAGACAATGGCCATTCGTGACAAATAATGTTTCCACAGTAATCTCCCTGAACTCCAGGCAATAGTCTACAATAGACTTTAAAGGATATCCATTCCTGATAAAGTCGGGATTATTTATATACATAGAATATTATCATCATTCTTGGTTCATTTGAAGTAACTCAAGCACATATTTTTGAAACTAATGTTGAATTCCTAGGGCAAGAAATTCATAGGAACAGAGCATTGTAAATCTTACTAAAAATCCTATGATTCTGTCCAGAGTATGACTGGATTGCAATGAGAGAAATGGACTCACTATATTTTAACTATATTTGAAATACCATTATTTAAAGCAAATTCAAAGCCAGTTTCTCTAACTAAGGAAAAATAGGAAGAAACCCACCAAGGAGAAAATATTATGATAATCATGTTAAGGTGAATTATATGAGTTCCTGGTAAAGCTTTCATCTACCATGAATTGCAGGTGGAGAATATACTTCCTACTTCATGTAATTATATTCTTCCAGGTGTCAGAGAGAATACAGCAAATCTCACACTGCTGTCCATTTAGGCTTCTCCAGTCAAAATTATCAACAAGGTAGACTTGTCTTTCTGGATTCTGGTGTTATTTGTAGGAATAAGTTTGCCGATTATAACCTAATTAATGGAGGGGGGTACCAACAGATGTCTCTATATTCTCAAATCCAGAATGTAGAGCTGTTATAATCTGATGATTAAAAACAAAAATCAGGTATATGTAATTTGTGACTAAGCACATCTAGAAGACAAGTACACCCTCTAGACATCAGACTATGCCCAGATGAGAACTCCCTGTGAACACACTTTTACAGTGCTTGAGAGATAAGATTTACTCCAAGACAACAGCATTTTCAGAGTAACTGCTCTTTTGGATTTGTCCTTGATATATGAAGCCTCTTGATAATAGTTCCTTATAGTGATACATTCTGTTTCACCCAGGTATGTTTCCGTGATTTATATTGTTCTGGTTGTTGGAGTTGATAATGACCACAGAGTTTTTAACTGCTCAGTCAGACAAAAATCCAGGCTTATAATGACTCATTATGAGTTGCTTATCTTTCATACATAGTTCTACTGGACTGACATTGCTGTACAACTGTTTCTGGATTTTCTTCCCCAAACATCACCAAATATCACAGATTTTTTTTTTCACTGATATCTGCAAAACATCTCTAAAGTTCATCTTCCTATTGGGTCCAAAAGCTGGTGAAGTTTACTTACTACTATGTTGTATGATCTCATGAACAAAAAGACAAACAGATCAAGACAGGAAGATGTTGTTCACTCTGTTGACTTTTATGAAACAGTGGCAATGGCAGCTCATCTTTGAACTGAATACAACAGACACATAATAATTGGCTAGAAGGATAGTCAACCATTGAGCCTTTGTTCATAAACACACATATTAGACAGAGGGTCAGGGAAACCTATTTGGAATTTAGAAAACAGCCATGAAGAAGCTCACTCTGGACATGATGTCCCTGAACAGGTACCGAGGAACAATTGAACAGTTTGGCTACTAAGTTGAAGGAATTAGTGTAACTAGAGTTTTCCTGCCTTGCCCACAGTCAGGACAAATCTTTGTCACCCGCCAGTCCCACAGCTGCTCAGACCCAACCAAGTAAGCACAGAGACTTATATTGGTTACAAACTGTATGGCCGTGGCAGGCTTCTTGCTAACTGTTCTTACAGCTTAAATTAATCCATTTCCATAAATCTATACCTTGCCACGTGGCTCGTGGCTTACCGGGATCTTCATATGCGGCTTGTCATGGTGGCGGCTGGCAGTGTCTCTCCCACCCAGCTTCCTGTTCTCTCAATTCTTCTCTCTGTTAGTCCCGCCTATACTTCCTGCCTGGCCACTGGCCAATCAGTGATTTATTTATTGACCAATCAGCAACACATTTGACATACAGACCATCCCACAGCACTTCCCCTTTTCTTTTCTTAAAAAGGAAGGTTTTAACCTTTACACATCTCCAAAGTCAGCTTGGTATATTTGGGAATTTGGGCGTAGCTTCTCTTACTACTTCCTGCTGGAGGGGGGCGCTGTATTTTATGGGGACACAAAGAATATTTTAGGATTATGGAGTAGTCCATGAGGGTGTATCGTCTGAGCCAGTTGCCTTGAAATGGTTCTGGATGTTGGATCATCTGGGCCATGGTGTCATCGGAGACCTTTCAGGTGGTCTTGGCTGGTCAAACCTGATGTATCTTAATCTGGAACAAATCCATAGCTTCTGGCTTTCTGTGGAAACAAAAGCAGAGCCTCCTCTCCAAAGCAACATATCCTTATATCCAAATTTTGAAGTCAAGGTACCTTTAAAGTATACATTTTGGCATAACTCAACAGCTTTTACAATCAGCTGTTTTTCTTCAGTTACGAATATCAAAGAGAACATAATCCAGATTCTCTGTGTGGTAGCCATCTTTACGTGGCTTATTTTTTATATTACCTTGAACCTACTGCTTTAAACTGCAGCATTCTAAGCCTGAAATGGCACTGGCACTGTGGCTGCTGGCTCCGCCCACTTCAGCTTCCCAACATGGCGGTAGTACGTTTTCCGCCAGCTCTGGGAACCATCAACTCTCAGAAATAGTGGGTCTATGCTTCTATCAAAGCAGCGTGTAGCCCAGAAATTTCTTTTTTTGTTTTGTACTAGCAAAGGCTAAATCCACCACAGAGCTTAATGTGCCACTTGCAGAGGCCTCATTCCCGCCATACTGCAGGTCGAGCATATACGCCAGGAGCCCGCCATAGTGGCTCAAACATGCAGGCTGCCGCTAACTTAAAAGAGACAACTAGAAACTGTTTTTAGCTCCGTTTTAGAATCTTTTCTCAGGTTTTAGGTGGAAACTCTTGCCAACACGTTGGACGCCATTTGTAACTTGAGTTTTCCTGCCTGGCCCACAGTCAGGGCAAATCTCTCTCACCTGCCAGTCCCACAGCCACTCAAACCCGACCAAGTAAACACAGAGACTTATATTGGTTACAAACTGTATGGCCGTGGCAGGCTTCTTGCTAACTGTTCTTACAGCTTAAATTAATCCATTTCCATAAATCTATACCTTGCCACGTGGCTCGTGGCTTACCGGGATCTTCACATGCGGCTTGTCATGGTGGCGGCTGGCAGTGTCTCTCCCACCCAGCTTCCTGTTCTCTCAATGGTGAGCAGTAATCAGTGAATACAGTGGGAGCTGAAAAGCCAACGTAAGAAATTATTTCCAAAAGAAAACTGAGGCTTGGAAACAGAGGGTTAAAGAATTCAGGATCATGCTATGGTCCTTGGCAGCTCTGAGACAAATCTCCCTTTCTTGAAACTGTCCCATTTTTATTTCACTGATAATCAAATGATCAATCTTGATCACAGACAGAATTATGATGAATAAACTTCTGTTGTTCTTTACATCTACATGCTAAACCTCAGTCATTGCTTGTACATTGCAGACTCCCTACACTACTTGACTTTCGTGCCCCCTTTCTAATCTTTTGCAGTCTCCAGCCTGTGATGGCAGATCTGACTTGATTGAATTTGATTAGTTCCATACACTTTCACTGACAGCTCTTGGGAATGTGGTTCTAAATTCTCTTTGACCATGCACCCTGCCTTTAAAGCTCATTTTATTTTAAATTAAACTCTAATTTCCTCCATGGAACTTAGTTGTCTTTTAACTTCCCTTTGAATACAGTTATGCCTTGTTTGTCAAAATCAGGAGCAGTTGAGTAAAATAAACCTAAGCATTATTTGTCCAGTCATAGGGAACAGGTACAAACTTGACATTGGCCGACTAAATGCTGCTCTCCCACCCTCCCAAAGAAGTAATGTTTGACAAATTCTGGGTTTTTTTGACACTGAGATGGACTGTCAACAGTTCTTTCATGAGATTTCTGTAACCAATCAGTGACTATCCCATATCACTCTCAATGTTCCGGTAAATGTTGACATTGGTGAATCATGTTAAGAAGATGCACATGCCCACAACATTGCTTCCATGCCGCCAATCTTGTTTTTTGTTCCAGACGGATTTATAATATTGTCCAGACGATGGAAAGAAGGTGTTCCAAATTAAGCAAAACGCTCATTAGTTCCAGTTCCCCATTATTAAATACATAATAACTTAATTGTGCTTAACTTGGTGCCTCCCAGTTTCCTTTCACAGGCCAGCAGCCTGGACACTACTTCTCATTTCCAGGTATCTGACAGCTCACTAGCATGGTTACCAAAGACATGGGAAGGGAAGGACATGAAGGTATAAGAAATCCTGTTAACCAATTCCATGGCTCCTTAGCTGTGGTGGCAAGTACTTCCTTGCAGGAAGAGTTTTATAAAAGCTCTGAAACAAAAAATGAAGACACTTGAGGGACCTCACTGTCCACATGTAATTTTTTTGTTTTCTCACAGTTCCAATAGCTTTGGGGGTTGTCACGGAGCACCTTAAGATTAAATCTAACAGTTTAACACTGCTGTGTGGACTTGCCTATGTTGCATAACATGGTATGTTATATAAAAAATATTTCGTGGCCAACTTATGTCTTAAAATACTCTACCCTAAAATGTCATTTTTTTTCTGTTATGTTTTACAACTTTATTCAATAATAGAATTAGTTGACTCATATTGTGACTCCTAACAATCTTGCCAGTTTTCTTATAAGGTTGTGTTTGCTTGAGTGTTTCATTGATTGTGATTAATGACAGAATACAAAGAAATATGCTAATAATTAAGGCCATGAGAATGTGTATAGATAAAATAATATCAAAGAGTTTTCCTGATATAAACTGTCTCCTTCCTTCTTCTAGAGCACATACCTCATACTCCTGCCAAGTAGAAATGAATATAAGGCTCAACTCAACTTTGTAAATTAATGGCCCATGGCAGAATAGTCTTTATTTTCAAAATGTTGAACATATTACTACAAAGTAAAGATAAATAATACATTACATGCTTATTTTCTTTCTTTTCTTCCCAGTCAGGGTTCCTCTGGGTATCCCTGGCTTTCCTAGAATTTACTCTGTAGACCAGACTGGCTTCAAGTTCACAGAGACCTGCCTGCCTCAGTCTCCTGAGTGCTGGGACTAAAGGCATATACCACCACTGTCCAGCTTGCTTCTCATGTTATAATGCTAGTTAAGATTTAGATTTTCAAAATTATATTCACTCAATAACTTTTCATTGTATATTTTAACATTAAGGACAATTGTTTTATGTGTAGCCCTCAGCAAGCTGTAAGTCAGACCTATGTTGCTCCTGTGCATGTGTGTGCAATGGTAAATAGTAGTATTATACCTAACATTAAGGCAAACTTTTAAATGTGTGAATGTCTCAAGAATTCTTTCTATCATTTATGAAGCTTTGCTACTTGAATAAAAAACTGCGGTATTTCATCATCTTAATTCTGTTTTGATGTGGTTCTTCTTTTATTTCTCATCTATTAGGAAACAAGACTGAGGTGGTGGCTCAGTGGTAGAACACTTGTCTAATGTGTTTGAGCCTCTGGGTTTGATCCTCATGAATACAGGTAAAAATATGATAGTCTTTTTTCCCCATCAAATCATTATTAATAAAAATGCTATCACAATTGGACCTCAAAGGTATATAAACAATGATTACTTTCTCAGCAAAGGATACTTTTAGAATGTAATCACAACTTTTCAATATTTCTCATATAAATTAAGGTTTTATAAGTAAAAGCAGTAAGACACATCTGACTTAATATAGTTGTAATTCTTTACAGTGCTGTGTAAGTGTAGAAGACAATAGTCAAATAAGTTAGATGGCTAACAAGTGGGTAAGCTCGAACTTTCAACATATATCAATACCTCTATTGTTTTGACTTAAAAATACAATTAACAGCCAAGGATCTACCTCAGTGGTAAACTATTGTTTGGTGTGTACAAAGGATTGGATTCAACCATATTACTGAAAATAAAAATAAAATTACTTTTTTTGGCCTACATCTAGAGTTTGGCATATATCCAACAGAGAAGCTGAAAATAAAGTGATGTTTAGTTTAGGGGTAAATTGGAAAATTGGACCACCATTTGAAAAAAATTATATACTATTTTTACTAACTCTGAGAATTTCATACATGCATACTATGTATTTTGATTACATTTATCTTTCAGACCTCTCTGTAACTCCTTCTAGATCCATACCCAACACATCCCAATTTTATGTCTCTCTCTCTCTCTCTGTCTCTGTCTCTGTCTCTCTCTCTCTGTACGTATATTGATATATGTGATAATATAAATGACATTATATGTATGTATGTATATATTTCTCACATAATCCAATTTGTGCTGTTCATACACTCATGGGTACGAGGCTGTCCATTGAGCATGACAAACTTGTCAGGGGCCATACCTATAGAGAACACTGACTCTTCTTCCAGATCCAGGCTGGAATGTTAGCTGATTTGATTTGTGTAGGCAATTGCAGCTGTTGTGACTTCACGAATGTAGAGGTCCTGTCTTGTACAGAAGACAGATTGCCCCCTCCATGCTCCTTCTCTGACCTCTGGCTCTCCCAGTCTTTTCACATCTTTATCTCCTATGGTTCCTGATCCTTGAGGGGAGGGTATGATATAGATGTCCCATTTATGGCTGAGTACTCACAATATTCTCTGTACTTTGCCCAGTTGGGAGTTTTGAAGTTAAGGGCTATCTGCTACTCAAAGAAACTTCTCTGATGGAGTCTGAAAGTCACATTAATCTGTGGATATAAAGATAAGGACTTAGGGGACAGCAATTTGATATTATGTCCTTTTTGCAAACTAATAGTAGTAGATTTATTCCTGAGGATTTTGTGATCCTTAGCCGTGAGTTCTTGGTTAGATCCACAGTACCAGACATGTTTCCTCCTGCGGTGGGGGCCTTAAATCCAATTAGAGAGCTGTGTGTTGCCCCATAACATCCACGCAATGACTATACCCATGGGCATATATTATTAGTTCAATCACTTCTGTGGTTTGCAGTGTTCACAGCTGGCTGAGAGTATTAATGACTTCTCTCTGCTAACAGGTGACATAGCACCTGTCCATACTATGAGAGCTGGCCAGCAGGGTGGAAGCTTCTTGGCAGGGAGCATCAAGACCTGAAAACAAAGTTCTGTTACTATAAAATCTTTCTCTGTGTGTCTTTTTCAGACCATCCTAGCTCAGTCACAACCACCATGTTGTTGCTAAAACACCAAACTACTGAGTAAGGTTAACAGTTGAAAACTGGATAATGTAATTTTATCAGATCTGGATACGGGAGGCAGGCTAAGAAACCCAAAACAAGTATTCCCCATTTCTATGTGAACTGCCCTGACTTTTCTAAAGGAAATTTAAGGAGGATGTCAGTGGCAGTGTTTGATGTTAATTATGACAGAGAAAGTTGTTATATAACTAGGAGAAAAGAAGTAAAGCCATCCAATCTACTTTTAGTCTAGACATCTAGTCCCTCTATAAAAGACTCAGAAACACCTACATATAAAAGCCACAGAAGGGGCAGGCTTCTGAGTGAGAGTCCAAGGATTTATGAATCTTATCTACATTCATTTCTAAACACCCAAAAACTTCATTAGCAATGTTATCAAGGAAATCATGAAAACATAATTTTTTTCAAAAAACGGTCATTATCGTTGATTTACCAATGACACTTGTTGTAGTTAATAAAAGGAAACACCTCACAATATATTCCTGATGGCTTTTCAATAGATTCATTTGTATATGGATACAAATAGAGATATTTAGAGAACAGCTTGATATCATGATGGTGTAGCTAAAGGATATGTAAATTCACCCCTGGATTTTAAAACTTCGGTAGCAATGGAGTTCTGACTGAGTTTAGAGTACCAGGTATGAATTCCCTCATGTAGAAAGAGCCCTGAAGCCTTAATCAGAGGGTGGTTGATTGTTCTCATAAAAGCCATGTTTCTGTTTTATCAGTGGGCACATCTTGCCTAGCAGAATGATATTATAGTTCATAAGTTTTCATAGCTATGTAAGAAACATTGATACCTTTTCTCCCCCAGTAGCCTGCATCGTATCTTCTGGAAGATCTAGGCGCTAGGGAGGATGTTTTCATGTCCATTCCAGATTGATTTCTTTAGACTTTGTAATCCAGGTTTTCGGTATGTACAGCAATAGGGTCATACCAGCTAGCTATGTTAAGGAAGTAAGGGGAATAGCAAGCGCCTGCTATTTTGAGTAGTGGTGGGGTCTCTGGGACCTTTTTTTTAAAATTAACAACTCATAAAAAAATATCTCACACCTGGCACTGGGATATTTGTTTAATAACTTTGGCTTCCAGAAGAAGCATTATCTAGACACGCAGGATATCTCCCTTCTCACTATATCTTCAAACCTATATTTTTAAAATGCCTTATAAAGCAGTGGGTTTGCACCTGGAAATTTTATTCATCCTTAATGTGATTAACCTTGCCTCCTTCCCAATTTCTGTGATTGTCTTATATGCCAGTCATCCCTGTTTGAACCTTTCATCCCAAAATATACTCCTCTCTGTTTCTCTGTCACTGAGTTCTGCTCCTCTCTTCCCTAAGGCATCTCCACTCTAATCCCCCCTTTCTGGCTTCTACTTATGCGGGTACTTCAGGGTAAACACAAACACACATCTGAATATTTGAAGCTAGGATTCAATATGAGAGACAACATGCTTTGTTAATCTCTCTGGGCCTGGGTTAGCACACTGAGATATATCACTGGGTGACTAGAACAGAGCTAAGAATATAGAGCAAGAATGAGCCTCTGATATCATCAAACAATTCCACTTCCATGGATAATATATTTGACTTGGCTGTACAAATAATGTGAACTGCAGTCATCACATATATTATTATAATGGTCACAGATGTTTAAAAATGTCTTAAAGTTGAGACAAGATTCAGCACTTTTTTATAGTTATAAATGCTGGGCCTCAGCTTATGCTCATTTCTGGCTAGTTTTTCTCTTTAACTTAATTTAGCTTGTTTCTCTTCATCTTTGTTTTGCCTTAGGGTTTCTTGTCTTTCTTTCATTCTGCATGTCCTACTCTGTGTCTGGCTGGCTGGCTTGTGGCATATCCCTCTCTTTCTCCTTTGTTCTCTCCTCTCTTGAGCCTAGATTTCTCTACCTACTTATTCTACCTGCCTATCAGCTCTGCCTATCCCTCTACTGCCTAGCTATTGGCCATTCAGCTTTTTATTAGACCAATCAGGTGCCTTAGGCAGTCAAGGTAATACAGCAACACATCTTCACATAATTAAACAAATGCAACATAAACAAATGTAATACATCTTTGCCTAGGTAAAGTAATATTACACAACAACCCACAGAGTCAAGAAGACCTCTCTTCAATGCATTCTATCTCCTGGAACCAGAACTTCAGGCAGTTTTCCACTGCCAACTGGGTGCCTGGAACAGAAGCTGGGTTCTCTGGGAGAGCAGCAAGTGCTTTTAACCACTGAGTCATCACTCTAGTCCTCATTTTGTACTCTTTAGGCTTACAATTAATGAGATTATTGCCCTCAGCACAGGTATATCTAGTCCTATTCGACTTACTATACACGCTGTATAGTACTGCTGAAAAGCATCTGCCAATCATGAGGTATTTTATGGAAATGATATATTTGATTGTTCTCTCCCTGATTTTTTATTATCATGAACTTTCTTTTACTTCAGTTTTGTCAGTTATTCATAGTAATTGGAGATGAATACCTTTTAATAGCTTTTTGTGAAAAGCCTTCAGGTTACATCTATATATCAAAATATCACCATGTTTTGATTTTAGTATAAATATCTCCTCATTGTTTCATAACCAGAGACAGAGAAATGCTATAGGAGGTGGGAGATGGGGTTTTCACTCTTAGGAGGAAACATTTGTTCAGACTCTTCAAATGGTTCTGAGTCAGTCCAGATTTGCATGATCAGCTCCGTGGCTATGGTCAAAGACTGAGCTCAGAAGATTCAGCTCTTCCACTCCATTCTCACTGGGTTTAGTTATTTACTTACTGTTCACAACTAAATGCCAATGTCAAGATGAGTTTTGGTGGAATAGTGCTGACATCTTAGCCTCAAGGCTGTTCTTGCATTCACCTACTTGCTCTAATTCCTTACCTCACCCTAGTGCTTACTTACTCTGTTCAAACTCTTTAAGTGAAATGTACCTTCCCCTCTTAGCCTTAATTCTTAGCACAATGCCAGTTCCCCCCAAAAAAGCAGAAAACCCCGAGTTCTCATACCCCTTGTCCTCCTCTGTATAGTATATCCATTTTCATCTACATATAGTATACGCAGAATATCTACCATTATCAATATCTGGTATTATACACTGAATATCCAACACTATCAGCATCCAGTACTCAAGTGATAAAATGTAATTCATGAACCCAAATTGTCTTCATCCATGAAAGCCTTCACATCTTGCATTAGGGTTTACTATTTTTTTATATATATTAAATGATAATGGGTGATAAATATACACATACCTCTATCTATCTGTTTATACATTTAACTGCTATGGATATCACTCTGTATAAATAAAATGCTGATTGGCCAGTAGCCAGGCAGGAAGTATAGGCAGGATAAGCAGAGAAGAGAATTCTGGGGAACAGGAAGGCTGAGTGAGGAGACCCTGCCAGCTGCCACCATGAGTACCAACATGTAAGATACTGGTAAGCCACGAGCCATGTGGCAAGGTATAGATTTATAGAAATGGGTTAATTTAAGATGTAAGAATGAGATAGCTAGAAGCCTGAGCCATTAGGCCAAACAGTTTAAATAATATAAGAGTCTCTGTGTTTACTTTATAAGTGGGCTGTGGGACTCCTGGTGTTTGGCAGGAACTGGAGAGAAACTCTCCAGCTACATATAACAACTATATATAATATGTATATGTATATATCACTGTAGCAACTGTGTGTCTTTCATAGTGTCTCTATAGCTGTCCCTTTTCAAGAATGTCATGTAGTTGCCGTGTTTGCACTAGTACCTTACCTTTTCAAGTAGTCAACCAAACACTGATTACTGATAAGCATAATGGTGTAGGCCAATACTACAGGCAGTAGAGTGATTGAGGCTAGATGGTGCAGAACTTATGGTAGTGGCCAACCAATGACTGGTCCAACCTGAGGTCCACCCCATGAGAGGAAACATACACCTGACATGGCCTGAATGGCCAAAAACCAGAGGCTGGATAGAATAAAATGTGACTTGCCCCAAAAAGAAAAAGTCAATGAAATGATTTCTAATGATATTCTGCTATACCCATAGATTGGTGCCTAGCCCAGTCATCATCAGAGAGGCTAAATCCAGCAACTGATGGAAGCAGATGCAGAGACCCACAGCCAAACGTTATGTGGACTTCTGGGAACTCCATGAAAGATGGGGAGGAAGGATTGTAAGAGTCAGAGGTGTTAAGGACACCAAAAGGAAACCCACAGAATCAACTAAACAATTTAAGACAAATTGCTAAATGGTCTTATTAGTAAAAACCCTGAGCCAGATATTGGGGTTAAAACTGAGAGATCTGAAAAGCAGAAAGAAGCCAGCCATGTTCTTACCACTCAGAAGTCCTCAGCCAAAGAGACCTACTCCCTGTATACTCACACCCATATGCCTTTCTGTTCTGTGTCTCGCTTCCTCTTTCCACCCACCTATGTCACTTCCTGTCTGTCTGTACAGACCTCCAGACCTCTATGGTTAGTGTTGGGATTAAAGGTGTGTGTCACTAAGCCTGGCTCTGTTCCTCAGTGTGGCTTTGAACTCACAGAGATCCGGACGGATCTCTGCCTTCCAAATGCTAGGATTAAAGGTACGTGCTACCATTGCCTGACTTCTATGTTTAATATAATGGCTGACTTTTTCTTCTGATCCTCAGATAAGCTTTATTAGGGTGCACAATATTTTGGGGGACACAATATATCACTACAAAATAATGCTCATAGGGGCTTACAGATACTGAACTAACAACCAGACAGCTTGCATGGGACTGACCTAGGCCCTCTGCATATATATTATTGTTGTGTAGCTTGGTGTTCTTGTGGGACTCCTAACAATGTAGTGGAGGTGTCTCTGATTCTTTTGCCTGCTCTTAGGATCATTTTCTTCCTAAGGTTGCCCTATCCAGTATAATGGTATGTGCCTAGTCTTATATGCAACTTATTGCCATGTTTGGTTGATATCCCTGGGAAGCAGGCTCTTTTCTAAAGGGAGATGGAGGAGGAGTGGATCTGGTAGAGTGGCATGGGGGTGCTAGGATGAGTGGAGGAAGGAGAAATTGCAATTGGGATGTAATATATGAGAAAATATATGAGAATAAATAAAAAATACATGACAATGTCATCTAGGCAGTGTCAGGGATTGAAGATAGAGGGTTATAAATTTGATGAAACTTTGAGATATAGTGAGACCTTGATTAAAAAATTTGTTTAAAAGGTAAATAAATATGAAAATTTAAAAGATCAATGGAAGGAATCAGCTTACCTCTTAAATCCTTTCCATTTTATAGTTGCTAACGCACTCTGTTGGTAGAAATACATTTTTTTCTGATCTGATTTTTGCCACACTATGATAGAATGCACCATGCTTAAAGGATGAAATGCTCTGAAGTAAATCCTATTAACTTTTAAAGATAAGTAGAAAAATGTGAATCCTGTATGTTATTTCAGAAAAATAATTATATAGTAAATAGCAATAGGTTAAAACTACATTATTTCTATATTAACAAGTGGCTTTCAGGCATATAAATATGAATGACTTTTCCTTCTATATCCATGGAGTGTTTGGAAGTTTGATATTATAAATTTAGAATACATCCTGGATACTTACTAAGTACATATATTTGGTAAAAATGAAGTGAAGAGACATATGCAGCCAACAGGAAGTTGATTTGTGAATACACATATTTACCACACTAGATCCTGGTCGGCAGCTTTTCATCACAACAAAGAAGCTGTGATGCAGGGTCCTTATGGGAAAATATTTATTTAGTTTCCAGCTTTAGAGGTAATGTACAGCACCTGCATCCACTTGGTTCAAGTGAGGACTTCTTGAATATATCATTACATCATGGAGTATGGCAATGATAGAATCAGGTGATCATCTCTCTAGGGAGTATAGATCTGGATAGAGCAAGCAGAACTGACTCCCAGTTACTCAAGAAAATGCCAGCATCTCTTCAGATGGAAATTCCAGTCACCTGAACAACTCTCATTGGCCTTACCACTAAAAGCTCCAGCAACTCCCATTTCTTGTACCCAGAGGTCAGTTTCCAACATGTGGCCATTAAGGAACAACAAAATATAAACTACAGCATGGCTAGTCAAAACTAAAGAAAAATCTTAAATCTTAAATCATCTTGATTATCTAAGAAGTAATTTAGATTGTAACAGGACAGATGATATAATGAAAAACTAACATTGTTCTCAGAATTAATTAATTAAACTTCCACAGGACTCTACAGCAAGACAACACCAATGACTCAGTCATCTTTGGGGATAGATCTTTCTCTTTCTTATTTGACTTATATGTTAAATTAACAGAGGGAATGCTGAGAAAGGAAAAAAAAATGAAGAATAGGATGCATATATTGCTGATAAATTACCAAACCAGACTGGAGGCAAAAAAAAAAAAAAAACCAAACAAAAAAACAAAACAAAACAAAACAAAAACAAAAAAACTAAACAGAACAAACTAATGTGAGAATAACTTGCCCTAATTTTAATATAGTATTCTTTGAAAAGAGCTTGCAGTTCATGATAGAAGTTCACATTTGTTTAAAAATAAAACAAATATCCGGGTAGCATAATAATAAGCAAATGCATGTATGCATAATTTATGAGGCGTATTACTAATAAAGCCACAAGTACAAGGATTAAATTACATTTAATGTACTACATTAATTTATAGACTGAGTAAAACTAGCGATTTTCATATGTATAGTTTATTTTGAACAAAACACATGAACACTGGAAATATGAAAACCATGCCTCCTGAAGAAGCCTTTTAATGGAACATGGAGTAGATATTCAGAGACCCATTTCAGTAAGTCTGGAATCAGGGAATATGAAGCAAGTCAGGTTATTTAATCAGACATACTACACTGGTAGGGTTTGGGCAGAGGTGGGCTTGTTTAGATCAGAAACCCCACAGTAAACTAACTGCTTAAGGGTGTGCATAGAAGAACAGATGACAGTGTGGTCCCAGAGGAGATAAGTGGTCTTGGTTCTTCACACATTTTTCTCTTTTTTCATTTTGTCTCCAATCCCTGTAACCTGACTACAATCATTCTTGAGACATTCTAGAAAATTAGCATCTATCCATTTATTCTTCCTTTTAAATCATAACTTGGTTCCATGGTTTTGCTTCAGAGACTTGAAGATATTTTTGCTTACTTGCAAACAGAGTTGTTACTCAAAATACACATTTTTTGGCATGTGGTATTGGGACAAAAGAGTAAATAATTTCTAAAAACCAATTTATCATCTGCTTATGGTGTCAGCAACAGTTCACAACTTGCTTATTATGTACAACAGTGTATGAGCTGAAAACAAAATTTCATTTTAAATAAAATTTTTGGAAAAATCATGAATAAAGTTAGAATTAATGATTGACAATGTAATTAAAATATGCATACAAAATGCTAAAATCAACTTTTAAAAAAATGGGATTGACTATGTACCTGTGATATACATGATAGTATTACTCTTTCTAATAAAAATATCTCAAATAACTAATCAATAATAATAAAAACTCAACAAATAAACAAATCAATGTTCTCAGAATCTTTTTAAATTTTAATTTATTTATTTAAAAAAGGTTTTTTTTGGGGGGTGGAGTTTAGAGACAGGGTTTCTCTGTGTAGTTTTGGTGCCTGTCCTGGATCTTGCTCTCTAGACCAGGCTGGCCTTGAACTCAGAGACCTGCCTGGCTCTGGCTCCCAGGTAGATTAAAGGTGCGCATCACTGCCACCCAGCTAAAAAAAGTTTGTTTGTTTTTTTCATTTTACGTACCAATCCCAGTTCTCCCTCCCTTCCCTTCTCCTGCCTTCCCAAGCCCCCCAATCCCATCCCCATCCAGAAAGTTTTTAGTCACTGTTTTAAAAAATAAATTTAAAATGATAGCTTTGTCTATTTCAGATGATACTACTCAGTGTTGATATTTTCTTCTTTGGAAACACTGCCAAAACACAGGAAAAGAGAATGTTTGTGTGTGTTTATGTGTATGCATGTGCATGTTAGTATATTATAGATTCAGCATGCTGTTATAGAAGAGAGCTAATGACTTACTGGGCTAAATAATTGTGTGTGTGTGTGTGTGTGTGTGTGTGTGTGTGTGTGTGTGTGTGTGTTTGTGTACATACACATTTCTTACAAATATACTTGTATTTATTTAAAAGATACTCATCACAGTATTATGTATACTATGAAATATTTTAAAGACAATCTGACTTTTAGTTGTAGAAGAATATTTAGGAAATTTAAAAAGTTACACTGTAGCATTTTGAAGCATTGCCACATGATAATGGGAAATATCAAATGTGAAACAATATTAGAATAACAGCAAAATGTGAGTAATTACACAATATTCATATATATATATACATATGGAGAGAGAACACATATAGATAAACTATATATAACATTTGTGTAAATTACAAATACAGAGGATAAACCAGAATTATTGAATTAAGATATTGATTGTAGAAATTTTATGCATAATATACCACTATTTCTATAAATTACAGATTCAAAAATAACTCCATCTATGATTAAAATAGCAGTTTTGCAATTCATTTATTTGTAGACATTTCAAAGTAATATTTTTGTTGAATGCTGAAACCCAAATATAACTCAAGTCTTCAAAGAAATAGAGCTACAGCTATTCTACCTGTTCTAGAAGGAATTCCAGCATTTTCATTGGAGATAACAATATGCTAATGTTATTCATGGCACTAATAATGTTGCACCATCAGATGTGTGGGCAATGGTCACTGAGAATCTTTCTAAGATCATGTTTTCTGTCATTATGCATCTGTTTATATACCTATGGGAGAAATGGAAAGGAACTCAAACTCATTTCAGTAATACTATTTGGGCAGTGAAATTATAATTATATTTTCTTCACAGTGACTTCAGAGTTCTGAGTCCTAAATGAGCCGTCAATATCATCTCCTTCACAGCTTAAGGAAAATCGCAGAGGAGTGAAGGAAGGACAAGGACGGTGTCCTTTGGACCTGCACGGTCACTAGAATCATAAATTCATTGCACCTTCGGTTACTTGCATAAGACCTGAACAAGAGTGGGCCTGTCACCATTTACCAGGCATGGGCTAGTGATGTTCCATCTCATTCTGAGGGACAAGGGACAGTTAACGGTTGCCAGAGTAGGGGTGCTGTTTTTGTCAGTGGTATAACCACTGACAAGTTGTTCATGTTTCAGTAACTACCCACACCCACCTGTTAATACACCTGTAAGACATTGTAATTAAGTCCCATGGAATTCAGACACACACACACACACTCAGAAGCAGCGGGGGAGCAGGGCAGCTGGAGAAGGAAGAAGATAAGAGACAGCAACAAGGCTGGAAGTGATCAAAATTCATTATATACATGCATGAAATTTTCAAAGAATTGAAAAAAAAAACACAGTTTCTAAGGCAGCCCTTGAGGCTGGTGGGCCTACTGTGCCTTAGTAGTAATGGGGACTTTTGCTTATCACTGAAAAGGCAGAAGTAGGCACTGGTTGAAAAAGTGCTAGTATGGGATTTTAAAGTGCTACAAAAAGGTCAGTTTTAACTACAACACAATTAATCCAGCTGCTTGCAGTGTGAGTCCTTATTGGAACTGAAGCTGTTATAGTTCTATGAAGGTTTTTTTTTAAAGCTGCTAATGACATATCCATCAGAATAATGGAAAGCATAATTATCCTTACAGAGCTTGGTGACATTGAAACCTCTATTATTCTGTGATTGGAGCTACATAATGGCAGATAATTGCTGCTACTGTATTGTCTGTGCAAATATAGCTCCTCAAATTTTTACTTTATTTTAATTAAACATATTCAGGATTTTAAAGTTTGGCTTGCTGTCATAACCGAACAGATTCTGTTTACATGTCACAATGCTGCATTTCCCCCCAACTTTCATTAATCACTTCTCCATCTAGACAAACCAACTTTATTCCTCTTAGAAAGAAATAATATGCTGCATAAAAATAAGTGATTGGCTTATTTTGTTTTGGGGGGATTGATTACAAAAGTAAACCTAGAAATGATTTCAACAGTATTTATAATATTAGTTTTTCCTCCTTTGAGATGATATCATGAGGTAAACAAAGTGTTTAAAGTCTTAATTTAAAAAAAAAACATGGTTGGAAAGCATCTATGATAAATAAAGTACAAAGGGGAGAACATCAATGAAGATGGCTACAAAACTCCTTTATCAAAATTGTCACATGTAGATCATTCCTGTAGAACCCAGTCTCATAGCCTCCACAGAGTAGCTGCTGAAAACCATTCTGTTCTGTTCACACAGTTGGTTACGCACAGCTATAGTGTCTTGGCTTCTCACCTCCCCCAACCCCTTTTGTACATTTACTCACCCCATGTTCTATGCAAAAGAGACCCGATCCTCCTCTCCAAAAACACCCACAGGTCACAAAGCACCCCCCTTTAACCATTCTGTAACATGAATTTTAAAAGGTCTTATTAATAAAAACAAACCAGGAGCCAGGTATTGGGGTGAATGCTGGAAGATCAGAGAAACAGCCACATGCAACCTCACCTCGCCAACTTCTCAGCTGATCTTGTTTCCTCAAACTGGAAAACCCTGAGTCCTCACCCAAATGGATCTCAGCTGAACTGCTGCTAAAAGCCTAAAAGCTTAAAAAGCCTAAACAGCCTCTAGTTCCTGGTCCTCATGCCTTATATACCTTTCTGCTTCCTGCCATCACTTCCTGGGATTAAAGGCCTGTGTCTTTCCCGAGCAAGACATGAGATCTCAAGTGCTGGGATTAAAGGTGTGTGCCACCATACCTGGCTTCTACATCTATCTAGTGGCTGTTCTGTTCTCTGACCCCACTTAAGTTTATTAGGGTGCACAATATATTGGGAGACACAATGTCACTACACCCTTCCTTTTCGGGAGCAGGTGTTTTCGATTTTACTTCCCCTACACTGAGAATTCTACCAGAACGTATGCTGATTCACCTCCCGCCTCTCCACACAGTTGATTCACCTAATGTTCTTGGGCTCTGTCGCACAGTGTCGCATTGGCTGCCTTCCTCTTCTCTGTATGTGGTGGCTTTGGCATTCTATCTTAGAACCAGTCAAGGAACTTTTGGTGAATGGCATACCCTTGACTTATGTTTCTTGAAGTCTCCTGAATAACTGAACTGTACGTTCCAAGTTAAACTGAAAGTCTATTGACTTCAACCTGACACATCCTGAGGAACCAGGGTCAAATACACTGGACAGATGGCATCCTACAGATACGGTCCTGCAGCTCATGGGCAAGGACACATCACCTGCAGGAAGCTAGGGAGCAAGGGGAAGAGCAGAGTCCCATGAGACGCAATGTCAACCTCAGACTCAGGCTGCTTTGAACTCTGAAGCCCACCTTCCTACCATTAGCAACAAAATTATCCTGTAATAGTCAGTTTAAATAATTTGCTGCTTCAATCTGACCAAAAAACTAGCAGTTTCAGGCTCACGGCTGGAAACACTGGGAAGGACAAGTACTCGAATCCAAACACAGTTCTTAAAATCTTGACAGAATTTTCCTCTTGTTTACTTGTATTTCTCTCCCTCCTATTCCTACCTACCCCTGTGCTCACGTCTGTGTAAAACGACTATTATCAGCAAGGCCCTGTCTTGTCTTGGCTCCTGGTCTCCTGTACTTTCTCTCCCTACTCCTCACTTTCTCTCAGAAACGTGTTTCTACCTCTGCTCTGAACATCAGCCCCTCTCATTTCCTTGGCCTCTGGAACACGCATTTACCCACTCCACTTTCCTTTGGATTTAAGGCTGAACTCAAATGCCACCTTTATTAAACATTCCTCCCTCCTCATCCACATTTGAGTACTGCAGCCTTTTAAACCCCATTTTTATTCCTTTCCAAAAACAGATGTTCTGGACAAGCAAGATGGCCTAGCAGGTCAAGGTGCTTGTCACTGAAGCTGATGACCTGAGTTTGTTCCCTGGGACCCACATGATGGGAGGAGAGAACAAACTTCTGCAAGCTTTCTTCTGGTCTTCACATGTACTCTGGTGTGGAACCCTCCCTCATACTCCAAGTGTATATATAAATGTAATTAAAAACTTACCAATTCTTGATATCCAAGTTAAAAAAAACCAAATATTACATTTTAAACACTCTATTTATTTATTTGTTCTTCTCTCATACAATACATCTCAACCGAAGTTTTTCATCCCTCCACTTCTCTCAGTCTTGCCTCCCACCTTCCCTCTCCCCAAGATCCACTTATCCATTTCCCCTCAGAGAAGAGCAGGCCTCCCAGGGATATTAACCAAAAATGGCATAAAAAGATATAAGACTAGGCATAGACCCTCATATCAAGGTTGGGCAGAGCAATCCAGAAGGAGCAAAAGAGTTGCAAGAGCAAGCAAAAGAGTCACAGACACTCCCAGTTCCACTGTTAGAATTCCCACAAAATACCGACTGAAACATCCCTAACATATATGCAGAGGACCTAATGCAGACCCATGTAGGCTCGGTGATTGCTTCTTCAGGCTCTCTGAGCTCCCAGGAGCCTTGCTTCGTTGATTCTGTGGATCATGTTCTCCTGGTGTCCTCCATATCCTCTGACTCCTACAATTCTTCCTTCCCCTCTTCCACAGAGTTCCCCAAGCTCTGAGGTGGAGGGACCTGATGGAGATCTCCAATTTGGGCTCTAATGTTTGGCTGTAGGTCTCTGCATGTGCTCCCATTGACTGCCAGAAGAAGCCAATCTGATGACGATTGAGCTAGGCACTGATTAATAATACTTCATGTGCTTGTTTTGCCTCATTTATTTGAAAAGTTTTGGGAATAAGTCTGTATTCTAGATATGACACATGCAACAAAAATGATATCACTTTTTAAGACTGCATCCTATGTTGTTAAGAATGTAAGATTTTCTTTTAATTTTTTAAAATATAACAAAAGAAACCATTCCTACCTCAGTCTAGTTCAAAGACGACATTAATATGATTATATTTTTATGAGTTGCCATTATAAGTCACACATTGTATTGATTATAAAATGTAATATTATAAGAAATATCAATTAAAATATTTAACAGAAGAGCCTCGCAAGTATTTTAACCCTTTGTGCCTGGGGATATTAATTACAAACAAAGCATTTTAAAATAATGTAAGTAAACCCATTTTGAGGACGAGATTGTTTAGATTTCAATCACAGGAGGTACAACCTATGTGAACAGAGAAAGAAATCTGGAGATGTTTTTAATTACAACTTGATAAAACAGCCTACGTAATTTTCTTTTCATTTACTGATGATACAAAACTGGATGAGCGTATTAGTCAGAACTCCTGTAAAAGATGAGAAACAGCAGAATTTTGCAATCAGTTGTACACAATCCCATTTCCTGGGAGATACAAGCTAGCATGTGGTAGGAGGTGGGTGCAGTCTAAATTATGTTTCTTTACAAACAAACACACACCAGCGAAACAGGACAAATATTAGAATCATCGTAATTCCTAGAAATCAGAAATGAATCTTTGAAAAGTATTGAAAAATAGGAGCAAAATGACAATTTTAGAACTGTTTAATTTCAAATACGTATTTGATTATGCTACAAATTATTGTCACTTCTTTTACTTATCATAGTTCTCACATTTTTTCCTGTTTCTATATACTACCACATAGAAGGCATGCATATACAATTCACTTTTGAGACATAAAGAGATTTTATAAAATCCTTTAAGGTTCTGCCATTGACCTTCAAAGATTTTTCCATGGTAATCCTCTCAATGCTTTCAAACTCCTTTAGTGTAATGAACAATAAACATCATTAATTTTCAGTCTTCTGTGAGCCTATTATGCCATGGTAAACAGAGGGCAATAGTCATTGGCAATAACAATAAAGAACCTGAGCTTTTCTGTGAAAAATTGAACATTTACACTTGTGCCTGTCACTAAGAATGTGACAACTTCCTGATTTGTGAATACTTTCCTGATAAGATTGGTGATGATAGAAATAAATAAGATTAAGAAACACAAACACATATGTACACACACACACACACACACACACACACACACACACACACACACACGGTAATGATTCCTGATACAGAACTAAATTCCTCATTCCTCGCCACTTATTACATGATAGAAATGGTATCAGCATCTTTTATTCTACCATCTACTGTTTCAATAAGGTTTCCTAAACTCTCTTTTTATTAATCCTTTGCGTAATATTTGCCCCTTTTCACCAATCCTCTTATATCTGTCCCTACCCCTCATTCACCCAACTTCCTGTCGTCTTCTTCTTCTTCTTCTTCTTCTTCTTCTTCTTCTTCTTCTTCTTCTTCTTCTTCTTCTTCCTCTTCTTCCTCTTCCTCTTCTTCTTCTTCTTCTTCTTTATTTTGAAAAATCCATGGAGTCCAGCTTGTGTTGCCATTCTCTGGAGCATGACCAACCTACCAGGGGTCACACCCTTAAGATTTGATTCTCCTTCTCCCGGAAGCTATCAATTGCAATACCTACTCAGTTAAGGACTTCATGCCCACTTCCCTTACCCAAGCTGCCACTTTATCCATCTTGACCTCGTGCAGATCTTGTGAATGCTGTCACAAATTCTGTAAGCTCATGTGTGCAACTGCCTTGTTTCATCAGGAAAATACTGTTTCCTTGAAGTCATCTGTAACTTCTGACTTTTACAGTCTTCTCACCCAGTCCTCTCTGATAATCCCTGAGCCTTGGAAAGAGAAGATGGGATATAGACATGCTATTTGGGGCTAAGGACTCCTAAGTTTCTTATCCTCTTCTTTTTCACTTGTTGTGGGTCTCTGGGTTAATCACTATCTACGGCAAAAAGCTTCCGTAAGGAGGGTTTAGAGATGCACTGCTCTATGTGGCCCCAGATCTTGATTCAGAGATTTTAATTTCTCTGGCATTTAGGGGAGGGGTAATAGGGACATTACTATAATGGGGTGGTTCTTGATTTGTTCCTGGAGAGGAAACCAAAACAACTAAGTCATGATTAAAACTTTTGGATTGGCAGCCCTCTATCCCATCCTGCTCGGAGAAGATGAGGTGAATATTGAACTGCTAATCATTCTTGCCTCTGTTAAGAAGCAGTGGGACACATCTCCCATGGAGCAAGTTCAGAGAGCTTCTGTTGTCAATTGCTTGCATGAGAAGGTGGGTGGTGGGAAGGAGAACACTGCCAGTTCCCCTGAGGGAAGAGTTCTAGAGGCATTACCTTGTGTGTGATTTTCATCTGGCAGTTCATTTACATCCATTACATCATGCTTTACGATAAGCCAGGCAGGTGAATAGGTCTTTCTGAGTTCTCTGAGTAATCCTAGTAAATAAATGAACACATGTAGCAGGCATGGGTGTATACCCTCAGTCTGCAGCTAAATAGGGTAGAACTGTGGGTTCCTAAGGGATCCATTACTTTGAGTTGGGATCCAACATGGGGTTTCCTGTGAAACAGAGGTCTTAACCTGGGATCTGCACTTATTCCAGTTAGTGTCTTAACTGAACTATAGGAAATACAGAGAACTGAATGATTGTTCAGCATGGAAAATTCATACACTTTTTGTCAGGGTTAATATTTTGTGGGATCTAAATGGAAAATTATATATACATATGTATATATATATGTATGACTATTTTAGGTCAACTCAAGGAATAGCACAAGTACTTTCAAGGGAAGTAAGCTGTACTTTTAGCCTCAAGAGGGCTATCTTTTAAATGTAAATTGTCATATATATGCATACTTATTTCAGGAGTAGAGACTGAGTGGTTAAAGTCACTTCTGTGAATATTAAACATCTATGTGTCTGATACTCGAAAAAATACTTGGGCAGAAAGGTCCAAATGAGCTTTTCTAGTTGGCTATTCATTGCATGTGTTATCTCCCATCATTACTGCTGGAATTGTGAACACTGTGATATGAATCTGTTTGGTGAATTAAGCGTGGTGTTGTTCTGGGGGCTAAGAAAAATAATGAAAATGAAATATATTTCCATTCGGAAGAATTTCAAAATACTCTTAACAAACAACTGACACATGCACAATGGTTGATTCTTCAAAATCATCTATGGGGACAAGGAAGAGCTCAAAGTGTTAAAGGTGTGCTAAAAGCAGAGGACCACAAGGTATCGGATGTTTTCAGGTTTGTCTTTATTACCAACTCCCTGCAGAAAATAAAGTGCTCAGAAACTTTCTGGTTCTGTCTTTGCATCTCATTAGGCAATTCTCAGCATCTGTCCTGCTTTCTGTTGCATGAGCAGGATCTCTAGTCACGGATGCACTTTGAATTGTTTGTCATTTGCATAGCATGGATTACACAAATAGTCTCTTACACACATACATGCACATATATCCAAACACAGGAATTCTTTGTGGAAAGCTGAGGAATATAAATCATATTTCAAAGAAGAACTTAGGATAGTTTAGAATGATTCAGGAGAACTGGTAAGATTACTGATAAACTTACTTATAGCAAATGCTACCATTTTAGGTCAACTCAAGGAACAGTCACAAGAATTTTCAAGGGAAGTAAGCTGTACTTTCTGCCTCAAGAGGGCTATCTTTTTAATGTAACCATACCCATTTAGTCCACCCTGTTGGAGAAATGAAACATGATACACAAATAAAAAGAGATGAACTTTGGTAAGTGTTAAGGAGTGAAATATGTTGCATAGACATCCTGTGAAAGGAGGCCAGTGAGCAATTTGAGCTATCATGAAACGAGGAAGAAGATGAAGGGGGAGAGAGAGAGAGAGAGAGAGAGAGAGAGAGAGAGAGGGGGAGAGAGAGAGAGAGAGAGAGAGAGAGAGAGAGAGAGAGAGAGAGAGAGAGAAAGGGATGGAGGGGAGAAAGGAGAGAGAGATAGAAATAGATATCTATCATTAGATAGATAGATAGATAGATAGATAGATAGATAGATAGATAAATACATAGATAGATAAATAGATTATATAGATAAGATAGATAGGGAGAACACATAAGACAACTCTCAGTAAAATAGAAAACAAAACACCCCGTGAAATAGAAAACAAACATGCCAATGAGGACACATTACTCAGGAGTCCATAGGGTAAGGAACCATTAGTGATGAAGCTGGACAGAAGGCTCAGCAGTTAAGAGCACTGGATGCTCTTCCAAATGACCTTGGTTCAATTCCCAGCACCCACAATGTGGTTCACAACCAATCATCTATAACTCCATTTCCAGGTGAATCTGATGATTTCTTCTGTCCTCTGTGGGCATTAGGCATGTACACAGTGCACAGACATATTCAGACAAAATACCCATACACATTACAAAAAAGAGCTGAGTGGAAGGGTATGAATCTGGAAAGGGGATTGGATTTGACAACCGATGAAGCTCCCTGGCAGCAAGGGTTTCCCTGCTACCCAGGGAAGAGATCACTATGAATTCCATCATATAACATGAAGCAGAGCTGGTCTGATAAATGTTGGTGCCAATTATGTTCCAGTTTAGAAAGTTTTCCTTGAATCACAAAGTTAAATTTTAGAAGTGTTATCATTATACTCGGGTCCCCAGGCGCCTCCCTTGGCCCCGCCTTGTAGGCGTGACAGTTGCTGAAGTCTTAATGGAGGTTGGAACTTCCAGATCAAAGCTGGAATGGCTACCCACTACACATACCAACCACAGATCCCCCTCTTTTCCCTCCTCCTGCCCCCCTCAACCTTCCTTCCCCAACCTACCCCCCATTCCCTCCTCCAACAAGGTAAGGCCTCCCATGGGGAGCACTTTCAATGCTTCTCCTGTCTGGCTGATGACTGGCTTCTGGCCCTGGGCCTGTCCCTCTCTTTCTTCTTCATTCTCTCTTCTGTTGAGATTTCTCTTCCTACTTATTCTCTTTACCCACCAGCCCTGCCCATCCTTTCTCTGCCTAGCTATTGTCCATTCAGCTCTTTATTAGAACAATCAAATGCCTTAGGCAGACAAGGAGAAACAAATGCAACACATCCTTACATCATTAAACAGATGCAGCACAAAACTAATGTAACATACCTTTACACTGTTAAATTAATGCACCACAAACTGTAACACACCTTTACACAGTTAAATATTCCTCAGCATAAACAAATGTGACACATCTTTGCCCAGTTGAAATAATATTCCACAACAATACTCTGTACAACCTTTCTTCATTCTTTCTTCCCAAGAATGCAAGCTTTACTCCATATCTTCTAAATGTCAAACAGAGAAATTACAAGTGTTAAATAATTCTAGACTTAAATAAAAGAATGTAACAATAATCACACTTATTAGATATGGCCACACAACTATCCAAATGGTGTATCTTGACAGAATATATAGTTCTTAGCCTAGTGTTAAGGTAAATTTTTTGCCTAAGATAGTAACCCCTGACAACCTCAATTCCCAACACTCCTGAACTGGAAAATGCAGGTGATGGTGTTGTTAGGGAGCTATTTCCTTGGGTCTGGCATGATCATCACCCACTCTAATGGAGCAGAGATTGCTGTAGTGACCTACAGAAGACCCTGCAGCCATGTCAGTCAAGTAACTAAAATATTAGAGGTAGCTAATTCTGTCCCAACAACAATGGAGCTATAAACTGCCTCTCCTGTTAGAAGTCTCCAGACCTTCACCAGAGAGTCTAGTAGCTAGTGCCTTCTGTCCATAAGATGTGCTTGGGATTGGAGGGTGTACTGGAGAGTATAGTAAATGGAGTGTTTGCAAAGAGTTAGGGCTCCCAAAGAGTATTTTTCCCATTACTTTTTATCTACAGTGGAATGGGAATTCTCAGTTGTATAACTCTCTCTCCAAGTATCCCAGTAAACTCTCACATGCCCCCATAAGCCACCCATTAAACTCATTGCTGCACAAAATTGAACTTAGATGGAATAATTTCTTCAGCTCCTTTGTGTCCCAGCTAGGGAAAACTGATATTTGGTTTCTCAACAAGTCCTCTATGGAGATTTGAAGAAGAAGCCAGCAAGGGTGAGATAGTAGGTGGGTTGAATTTTTAAATAGAGTAAAGAGAACAAAGAGAAGAAAAGTTCTTCAAATCCAAAAAAAAAAAAAAAAAAAAAGAGTGGGATGAAGTCTCATGTTAAGATCTCAAAAGGTATATATGAGGAAAAAGATGAAAGGCCAGTGGAAGGATTTCTAATGATGCCCTTTAAACAAAATAAATGCCCATTAAACCTGAATTTATTAATGAGTAATAGAATAAAGCCGCAATAACAGGATAACAGGATCTCTGTTAAGCAGTGGTAAGGGCAAAATAAGCAAATATAAAAGTACATCCGAGAAAATTACAGAAAATGAAAAATCACCGGACAAACTAAAGGAGAAGCCTGCACACCCCATCTCAAAGTCTTTAAGGGCATTTCACACAGTGGTGAGAGAAAACAGTTTTAAAATTCGTACTAATGGTTTTCAATGTTTGGACTAAAATAGAGTAGGTTTTGTTCTCGTTGATTATATTGGAAGCCTATTTTCTCTGTTGTTAATGTTACTTATTATTTATTAAAGGCAGGAATTGGAACACGAACAGTGCAGCTGTTCAAACCTTTTGGTTTTATCAATTTATTTTTTGTTGTGGGATCCATTTTCACTTTGAGAATATTTTCAGGAATGTTTAAGATACCTGGCATGAAAAAGAAAGAAACAAACAGAAAAAAAAAAAACAAAAAAACAAAAAACGAAGTGTCTATCCAGGGACATTTGTGGTAATTCTGTGTCAGAGTTACATAAAAATGATGGCCTATGATATCACCCAGCTGAACGATAGCTCAGAAACAGAGGAAAACCACATACCAGGCTCAACCATGAGGTAATCACCAAAGAAGTGGGATTCTCTTCCCTCCCAGCTAAAGAGAAGCTGGCTCACTCCTTCTGACTCTTGGAACCAGGAGAAGCTTCTAGAAGCAGATGTGGCCTGTATGAACCTTGTAAGACGAACCAAGTCGTGAAAACCCGAGTTAAACTTTCCACACAGTTTTGAGAAAAAGAAAGCGCCACATCTGTTTTCTCCTGGAGCCACTTTGATGGCATCTAAATAGATACTGACAACACAATTTACCTCAATTTCAAAGATACACACCGGGTGAGCCTCCTAAGACAAGACCTCAAATGAAATCACTCGCTAATTTAGACATGTGGTAAGAGTTTATCAAAATATGACTAATTATTAGGCCAATTTGAATGGATCACTGATTAAGCATGCCTCTAAATACAACTTCAAAGTTGTAAGAGACTATTAAAAATTAGCCTGAAGGATAGCTGTCGGAGCAGAGTCTCCATTAGTGCCATCGTCCATTTTTGTTCTCTTGACACTTTTTTCTTTTACTGTGAGGATCCTGTAGAGTACTTAGGAAAAATAGCTTCCTCTTAACAAATTAAATGCTGAATGGCCTTTCAGATTCATAGTTAACATCTGTTACCCATAATTAATTTTCATCATTAAGGAGACAGAAACACTCAGTACAATGTGACTCATCCTAGTACGATCTGCCATGAAGCAGTTTTCACTCTGCAGTCCTTCTAGAGAGGAAATACTGAGAAAGATACTGCGCAAAGATGGCCTCCTGTGCCGCGTGCCTGTCCTATGTGGTTCTAGAGGTCTCTCACCCTGGGTGCTAGCCAACTTAGAAGGGTGAAGGCAGTGGTTTCCGGAGCTTCAGTGGGATTTTCTTCATTCGCATTAAATGCCTACACAGAGTATTCACTTCAGGTTTGTCCTTCTACTAAGGATTCTTTGAAATTGGAGACAGCAGATCTCTTTAAAAACCACAATAAAATGTGTAAGTTTAATTCAGCTTTCTTCCCATCAGTACTTCCCCTCTTGCCATACTCTGCATCCCCTTATTAACATCAAGAAACATCTCACTATTTTTTAAAAAAAGAGGAAGGGAATGGTGGGAAGAAGTCAGGGACATGGAAACAAAACAATTTTCGTACATTTTCCCCCATTTTGATAATTCATTTTTAAATTGCAAGACTAAGGACAACACCACAGTTGTTTTCACTGGCAAACAGGAACATTTGAAGCTCTCAGAGAATATTCGAAATCTTGTTAAAATTTCATGACATTTCTTCTATAAAAATAATATCCAGCTGTGGTGTGGACTTCTTTCGGGAGTTATTTCATTGGAAGGGTGGGGGAGGCGTCTAGTAAGATTAATCAAAGCTGGAAAAATTGAGTTGGTTCATTAGAATTGCAGAGGGACCACAAAAGTCAACACTGGTTATAAAGGAAGAACAAGCATTTAATAGGAGGAGGAAGGTCAAAAGGATTTTATTATGCGGGCTCAATGTGCCAAAGACAAGGATAACTGCATGCCACTGGATCCTCAGAAAGTGGCTGCTGAGATAGGGTTAAGTTGTTTAAACACTTCATCAAAAATGAAACAACCACTAGAGGTAATATTGAGGAAACTACAGGGGCTGGATGAGCTTAAGACCTCAGTCCATTCCTGAGTTTGATTGCGGGAAAATGGTAAAACAGTCAAAAAAGAAAAAGGGTAGGAAAACATCTCAGTTCTTAGAGTTCTTGCCTATCATACAAGAGACCCTGGGTTCTATATCCACCACAGTGTGAACCAGGAATTTTAGCACAGACCTGTAGTCTCATCACTGATTGGGTCAAGACAGGAGGCCGGGGAGATCAATATCAACTTTGGTTACATAGGGAGCTGGACATCGAACTGAGGTCTGTGCTGGCTGATTTTGTGATTTTACTCCAACTTGCCAGAAGCTGGAGTCATTTGAAAGGAGCGAACCTCAATTGAGAAATTGCCTCCATAAGATCTGGTTGTAGGCAAGCTTGTAGGACATTTTTTTTTTTTAATTAGAGATTAGAGGGGGAGGGCCCAGCATATTGTAGGTGTGAATTCTCCTGGGCTAGTGGTACTGGGTTCTATAAGAAAGCAGACTGAGCAAAGCATGATGAGCAAACCTCTATGTCTGCACATCAGCTCCTGCCTCCAGGTTCCTGCCCTGTTTGAGTGCCTGCCTTGGCTTCCCTAAATGGACTGTGATTGAGGATATGTAAGTCTAATAACCCCTTTCTTCCCCAAGTTACTTTTGATCATGCGATTTTATCACATCAATAAAACAAGGCTTTATTTCAAAACAAATAATGTGCACACACACACATAGTTGTGGGGTGGGGTGGGGGGAAGCAGAGAGGCAGAGAGGCATAGCAAACCTGACCCTAGGACCCTGGGATGCTTTTTGAATGATACCTACATATGATATGAAAATCTCTACAGTTGATGCTCACATTGATGAGTTCACGTCCCTAACCCAGACTAATTGTCTCTGATCTTTGGACTTGTTTTTCTCTTACGATTCTTACCAGTCAGGCCAATGGCCACTGCCCATGAATCCTTATACTGCCACTTGTTCTGCTTCTCTCTTCACAGGCCCAGTCAGCTATTCTCCAATTCTCGAGTATATATATAGAAGAGGAGTGGACTTGTGCCTTGTCAGCCCTCATTCAAACAGTGATCTATAATTGTGATTCAGATCTCCAACACTAAAGCAAACATAGATCCATGTCCTTTAGGAGTTAAAATGTTTCATCTTTCCTCTTCTCTTGGTATGTATACACTCACCCGGTAATGAGCTCCCTTTGTGAAACGCCTGGTTCACGATTATAGAATAGGCTTGTAATAGTTTTGTAGAGTCCTAGGGATCTGATAGCTGTTTATTCTTGGCTTATATACAGGAACTGAATAAGGTACCACAATTTTGTATTTTGTGATCACAGTCATTTAACACTTCATGCTCTCTTTCCTCCCCCTCCCCCTCTACTTCTTTCTCCTTGTTCCATTTCATCTTCCTCCTTCTCCTTCTTCCCTGAAACCCCCATTCCTCCATCTCTTCCTTCTTCTTTATCACATATGTTAAGTACTTACATAGTGTCTATCTATTTTGCTATCAATTCCATAATAACTTGCAGGTTACCTTTCTACCTACAGCTCTAATCTTTCGGGTCTTCATGGTAGGTTTGGTCTCCTAGGTTTTGAAAATCAAGCCCTACCATGGATTATAGATTACTTCAGGGAGCCCATGATCCCCATGAATGCTTATTAACCTGGGTTTGTGCTCTCCAATCCTAAATTTTGGGACTAATTCTCAGACTGTAAACATGAGGTACTATGAAATTTCATAGTGATGCTGGGGTCCTCTCGCCAATGAGTCCTGGATGATTTTGGTGGATGTACAGTCTTTTAGGTTCTTTAGGGGAGCTTAATCTTATCTTGGGTCGTCTAGCTTTATTTAGTAGATCTATTCCATCATGAACCTGCCCCTCAATCTGTTTATTCCTTTCGTACCTTCAGTTAAGGCAACTGTGGCATGTCTATTCTACTGTAACCTCCTCACCCTCACCAGGCCTCAAGCAGTAAGATTTTCTTATCTCCTTGCACATTGTTTTTTGATAAAGTTTCCTCAAGATAGTGAATTCTTGTTTATCCCATAATACATTTCAATTTTGTAATCAAGCACATCAAACTCCATCCCAGGAGAGCTCTCCTGGTTCTACCTGTGAATGTGGCTATATAGTTAAAAAAATGAATATCCCCTTCTCCATTGTGGTCCCTACTGCTCAGTCACCCCTGAAGGATATCAGCTATGCTTTACTCAGAATTTAGTCTCGACTATTGGCCAGACAAGCTGGACTAGAGAATGAAGATTGTTCAGCTCCTGATGAGTTCCCTGCTGCCTGGCTAGGGAGAAGTTTTTCAGCATTATCTGTTATTGTAGAAATTTATATTTTTAACAATATCAAAGTCTCTGTAAACCCAAAGCTCAGAGATAATTTTCACAGGAATTGATCAAGAAATTCTGAGTTTCGCCGGGCAGTGGTGGCGCACGCCTTTAATCCCAGCACTCGGGAGGCAGAGCCAGGCGGATCTCTGTGAGTTCGAGGCCAGCCTGGTCTCCAAAGCGAGTTCCAGGAAAGGCGCAAAGCTACACAGAGAAACCCTGTCTCGAAAAACAAACAAACAAACAAACAAACAAAAAAAAAAAAGAAATTCTGGTTCCCTAGACTTTCATGTAAGGAGCATTACCTCCAAGGCTCAAGGGATATCTCCTAAGGGGCATTGAGAAGACAAAAGCTTGTCAATAGGGGCAAGACATTAAATAATGTCTATGATCATGACATGGCCATCTAAAACACTATCTCACAGCAGCCGTAGTAGTTGCCTACACTATGGTTGTGCAAAGTGGTCTGTCAACTGCCAATCATAGTTCATTGATGGGCTCATAGAACCCCTCTCTCCTGCTGAACTATTGACTACTGATGACTTCTGGAGGAGACACAGTCATTTTCTTCAAAATTTTCCTAAAAGTTAAGTTCCTCTAGACCTTTTCAGATTCAAGAGACAAACAAAACTAATATAGGGTAATTTTTATAATAAAACTTCCTCAATTCTCAGAGGGGTTTCTCTGCATATTTCTGAATGCCAGGTCTCCCGAGGATATGCTATGGTTTGGCTTGTGCCCTAATGCTTATGAATAATGTCTCCAGGTAGTTGCCTGACTGACTATGAACAAGTTTGAATCAGTTTTCTGTGACAACATTACCTTAGAATAAGGTTGTCTGTTGTCTGGTCAGCATAGTGCCTGTTAAAGTTGAATTTCAGATACAATGAATATTGTTGTTGTTGTTGTTGTTTTAATGTATTAGCTCTCCATAGCTGTAGTTACTACCTGTGACTTGCACAAGACATTTAGCCATAGATGGGGAGGGGCTCATGGGACTCTGTCCAGTAGAGGACAGGTAATGGTAGTCCAGGGATGCTGGAAGAGAGGAAGTCTTTGTCTTCATGGATGGAACCATTGGCAAGTTACTCATGCACCAGTGGACAGCTTACACCCGTGCCCACATGAGTAGTCCAGTCAAGTCCACTCAGTTACCAAGAAAAAGCCAACAAAACAAAGCAAACAAATGAACAAACAAACAAACAAACAAAGACCCCCACAAAAAAACAAACTCATGAAAATGGGATGGGGACTGGGAGCGCTGTGGGGTTTTGAAGCAAATAAGAGAGGAAAGAGGAATGAGTATGACCAGAATGCTTTATATACATGTATAAAATTGTCAATGAATAAACTGATTAACAATGACCATGAAATGAACAAAGCCAACAAATACACAAAACAAATAGTATTGGTCAGAATTATAATTATGTAATTTTTATTTATTAATGAGATATGGATTAGGTTATTTTTATGTTTGAGAAGAGCTTTTGATAGGAAGCACACATTGATTATGAACTCATGATTCTGCTGCTCTACTCTTCTATGGGGATTGCATTGGCATTATGTAACCATGCCTGGCCATAATGAGTTTCTGAGCTTGACGATCAAGCCTTTATTTAAATTCAATTTGAGAAATATAGTGAGAGGAAGTTAACACTAGAATGGCTTAAAATGTATTGTTAAAGGCAAATTTGAGGCTACTAACACCATACTCTTACTTTATTGCTGTATAGCCTTTTCTTAATATATTTCTACATGATAAACTTTATTATGGTTGGCCAATGAAAACGCCATCCTGAAAACTCCAATTGTTGCCAATGCCACTTTTAAAAAATGAAATTCAACACATTCTCTAATCATATTTTCTTTCCACCTTCCAAGATCACCAGTAGTACAGCAGTCAGAAGGCTCAGTGAATTTTCATCAAGCCTAATACTAGTTATATTTTACTTTAAATTTTTAACCAACTACAGGTAGTTATTTGACTATTGTATACTTCTATTAACCGTCAGATCTTCACCAATGAGAAATTTAAGTCTTGGAACCTGTGAAACAAGAAGCAATTTTTGCTTTTCAGTATTCGTCTTTTAAACTGTTTAGAATAAGCAGAGAACAATTTATTTTTAATAGAAAGGAAATGTACCTTAAAAGATCCTACCCTGCCCACATCTTTCATGGTCTCAATATTCTTTTGAATTATGGTGTCTCTGAAGTGATTTATTAGGAGGTGAACTGAACCTTGTAAGTCAATGTTATCTTGAAGTGCAAACACAACAGATAAGGGGAACCACTAAATAATATCAAGGTAGCTGTAAGGAACAAC